>NC_064639.1:130612655-130912655 GCF_023864345.2 Schistocerca serialis cubense
TAGAAGGAGTTGTCATTCAGAAATTCTTTTAATTTCTTCTTAAATACTTGTTGGTTATCTGTCAGACTTTTGACACTATTTGGTAAGTGACCAAAGACTTTAGTGCCAGTATAATTCACCCCTTTCTGTGCCAAAGTTAGATTTAATCTTGAATAGTGAAGATCATCCTTTCTCCTAGTATTGTAGTTATGCACACTGCTATTACTTTTGAATTGGGTTTGGTTGTTAATAACAAATTTCATAAGAGAGTATATATACTGAGAAGCTACTGTGAATATCCCTAGATCCTTAAATAAATACTCACTCTCTGGGTTTGAGTGATTTCATTTACATACTTTTTCAGCCTTTTTGGTTATACATGAGCCATGACTGGGACTGCCAACTTTTTTGAGACAAATAATGAGGTGAATAAAAAGTATATTTCTAAAAATGAAGTATTTTCAAACTTTTATTTACTTCAATACAAATCTTTCATACTTCAGACGCTAAATGAAGGCTTTGGGGAAATATAACGGTAAACCACATTAGCTGTGAATTGAGATATTCAATTCGAAAAGTTTTAAAAACTATTTCATACATAAGTTATTAATATTTTATTATTTGTGCAACTGGTACTCATTGTACAACATCTTAAGCACACAAATCAATGGAAAAAATACAAACTTTGAGTTAATAATGTCCAAAACTCTATCTGTTGCTAGCTGTGGTGAACATATTATGTGGCATACCATTGTTTTCCTGCAACAAACATAGGACAGCTGAAAATTCTCACATTTCATCTGCAGATGCATCTACAAACTCATCCTCATTTGTAGATGTCTTCTTAGTTTTTATTGCTTTGTAGAATTTGTGATGCACAGGTGGTATCCAGTTCATTGCAGATATGAGGTCTTGTTTGTTCTTCAAGTCAATCGGAACTGACCTGGAATACTTCTTTTGAAGATTGATTCCTTCTAAGGTTGTAGGGCGACCTCGTTTATGAAAAGTGACTTTCTGCCAGTCTTCCCCATGAATGTATTTGATATGAACAAGATTCCTGGGCCATCTGCATTGAGGAGGAGCTGTACAGCATCTCACAATAACACCTTGTGCCCTTCTGCTGAGATATTCTTTGGACTAATGTAGATCTCATGTCAGTGATGCATACAAAATCTTCTGATGACATAACATGGACACAAAATGCTCGCTTTTGGCCACTCTTCTACAGGATGCCCACCCAGTCTTGGGGGCATATACAAACTGCACATGTCGGCGAACATACTGCTCCACAACAGCAAAATCTCAATCAATCGGTAACATATAATGCCCAGGAAGTAGGAAGTGGTGCTCAATGGTGGAAAATCTTTGGCTATAAGTACCATCTGAACAAACACAATGTTCCTGTTTTTGTTTTGCCCAGAGCAGCTGTCTGACATTGCAATCAACATATTCCCTCGTATATTGTGACTTTCAAAATACTTCGGTAAGCAGCTGCTTATTTCCTCTGAACCCCTTCGTGCTACCATTTCATCCCATACAAAGAAATGACCTGGTGACAAATTACAGGGATGAATGCTGAAGTTATGTGTCCACAGTTTCCTCTTATAGAACATTGGACCTGTGGAGAGTTTAGGAGTGGGCAATGCTGGTTGTAGATTGAAAGTTATTACGTGAATGTCTTTATTAAAAAAAAAAAAAAAAAAAAAACTGCCTTCTCTGTTTGACCTCTTATATTATCTTGACCTGCCTGGGCTTTTCTGAGATGTAACTCCTTCTGTACATTTATTTCTCTTAAATTTTCCAGGCCATTTTTTGCTTCTATCAGTTGAATTTCATTTGAATCACATGTTGGGCAAGTATCTGATTTTGGCGGTTTGAATGAAATATTGAAATCTTGAATGAAAATTCGATGATACTTGTCAAAAGATACAGGCTTTACTTTGATATCAGGACAGTATTCATCTTTATAATGGTTGTAGCAACTTGTATGGAATATTTCATCGACACATAGAATTTTTCAACATTTTCTTTTCTGTTGTAGTGACTTTTGTATTTTGGAATACCTTCTACATGTTTTTTGACTAAATGTACGTCTTCAGCCGAGTAGGCATGCGGTCTATTCTTGTGTTTGCCTCTTCTATCTTCTGATGGAGTAGTAGTCCCTGTCCACATTTTGGATTGTATGTTTTCTACTCTACCTCTGTTGTGCTGCAAACCATGGATGCTTAAAAATGCAACTTTACATACATCAGTACTTCTGCCGTCCTTTATAAACTGTATCGTACGGTGTTGTTACGCCTGCTAATTTCATTGCTTGTATATCTTCTTTTTATGGGTTCTAGTCACATGGAACCAAACAAATACACATTTTGTATATTGAAGTCCCAAATGTTCCAGAATAACTTGTTTATACTTTGTACAAGCTTCTTACCAATGCATTCAAAACACTTTTTAGAACATTTACAGGAAGGTCCTACTAAATTTCTCGCCCACTGTACCTTATTTTGTAGTATTTCAAGTCCACTATTCCTTGCAAGTTTATTTTGTTGTTGTTTGTTCACTAGCTTTTTCCCCCTTTTTCTTGATGTTTTCATTGTGACGTCTATATTCCCAGGGTCAGTTCTGTTGCGCTCCTCTTCATTCTATTAAAAATATTTTTGTATGGATAGTGTAATATTAAAAAAAGTGCTGTTAACCAATAAAACTTCATCAATGATAAGATGAATAAAATGGTAACACACAAATACAAGAATATTTCTTTTTGTGAACATCACATGATTTAGAGAGGACAATGTAGTTGCATTAAAAGGTGTGTTGACTCTTGTCTTCATATCAACATCTTGTAAAAAAGTTGAATACAGAAGTAAAACAATGTAGCCTAACTAGCTAGCACAAAGATAATGGTAACCAGCAAATAACAACATGATGTGGAGAACAAAACTTACTTGACTTGCAGTAGAATTAATATCAGTAGAATCTTCCATCTCCTCGTTTAAATCAATATCTGAATCATTAATGTCATCAAAAGAGACAAAATCACTGGAATCACCAAACAATTAACTTAAAATTACAAAAATATCATAACTTCCCTCACTGCAATCTGCTGCTGCCTCCATTTTGAATTTGTGGGTTACCATTGTTTCTCACCAGCGTATGTGGGTTCCCACAGAAAAAAATCAACATTGTGCTGCCATTTGTCATCAATAAAATGAACTCGTTACACCACCTAGTGTAGATCAGGGTTACCATTGTCTTACTGTACTTGGTTTGAAAAACTCAAATTTGAGGGTTACCATTGTCTTTCCCCATACCCTTCAAATATTGATTTTTGGTTGGCTTTAAAAAGTTAATAAATGGTGTTATATTATACATTTATGTTTATTTTTTAAAACAATAACTTCTTTATTTAAATTTATTGAAGTTCTGTCTCCATCTTCTCACTGGCATACACTCATTACCGATAATTTTTTTTCAGTAAATGGCAAAATGAACTGTACGAGAAGCATATCAGTTACAATTTTTTAATTCTTCGATGACTTAAACACTTGCTTTTAAGCATGTACTGCCACTTGTTGGAAGATGGTATTTTTTGTGAGAAATATTTGTCATCATCCAATAATTCTCTTTAATGAATAAAGTTCAAAACATGAATCATCCTTGCACTGGATTGAATTTGTCTTGCAGGTCACTTTTTATCCAGTCAGAAGATTTCTTCCATTCCTACACCACTGAGGATTTTGACATTTTTATGCAGACAATATGTCGACTATTAAGAAAACGGCTATTTCTAAACATGATTGAAAAACTGAACAAAAAGCTACTTATTGGCACTCAATAAAAACCAAATATCAGAACAGCCATAACAGTGATGATGGGCAACAACAGTGCGCAGTTAACAATAACACTTTAACAATGGTAAAATGATTGAATGTTTCCATTGATAACTGAATGTGCTGAAAAGTGTCAACTGTTTTCATTCAGTTACTCCCACAGACTGGTTTCACTTGAAAGAAGTGAATAATTCAACCGATACGTAAAACTACAACCAAATGAGTCAATTGTTTTCCAACAACCGACTGCATTACAACTTTTTCAACCTTGTATTCACTGGTTCTGGCTGTAGATGCCCTTCCATATGGCATTGGGGAAGTGCTGGTGCATAGGAACAGTGATGATACTGGGAAACTGATTGCCTTCCATCGAAGATGCTGACATCCACTCAAGACAACTACTCACAGATAGAAAAGGAGCCTTAGTGATTGTCTTTGCCATGTTTATCTTCTTTGGAATTAAGCTCACATTAACTATGGACAGCAAACTACTCGTGGCACATTTCGGGTCACGATTCAGTCTTCCAGAAATGACAGCACAACACCACCAGAATTGGGCACTTTTCCCCAGCCATACAATTGTGCCGTTAAATACAAGCCCACAGCACAACAGGCAAATGTGGACACTCTATCTTGTCTACTGGCTGGACCAGACCTGGTATCTGATCAGCAGGAAATCTCACAATTCAGATAGATATGGAATGGAGATGAACTGTGGATGGATTTCCCACTAAGGATGTGTGAAATTGCTGCAGACACGCACCACAACTCAATCTTCTGATGAGTCATGCACCGTATGTGTCATGGCTGACCCATGTACTTTGCAGAGAACAATAATCAGGGCTCCGAGTCTGGGCTCACTTCCAACAGTGGCTGTCAGTAGTCCTGACAGAGACAGATACTATGTCATCATACTGGCTGCTCTGTGGCCTCAAGTTTTACAGCTAATGCATTGTGCTCTGGAGAATGTCACAGATCAAAGCTCTAGCACAATGACACACTTACAGGCCAGGTCTAAACAAGGACATGGACACTATGGGGAGCAGCTATCCTGCTTCTGCCTAGCATTAGCCATTACCTACCCAGTCCTCAACAACCTGTTCTATGCCCCTGAGACCACATTCATTTGGACTTTGGCGGGCCCATATCTGGGCTCTACATGGCTAATAGCTCTGGACTCTAAGTGATCAGCAAAGCATGTTTGTCTACATTCTAGTCACTGAAGGGCTTCCCTGAGCCACTGTAACAGACAGTGGACTCAATTCAGGGTGACACCTTTCAAATGCTTCTGTATCTCCATGGCTAAAACACCTTTTTAATCTGCCATTTTACCCATTCTCCAATGGGCAAATGGGACATACGGTGTGGATGTTTAAGCAGCAAATATTGAAAGCAGTGGGTACCACCAACACCATAGCAGCATCCCTGCATTTGTACTGGACCACTCCCATTCCTGGTGGATTTCCTCCACAGGAGACAACTGTGAACTCTCCTCCATTGCCTAGCCCCACATCAGCAGGAACCCCAGGCCCAGCACACTGGCTGATATCCACAGAGCTCAGAGCATGGACATGTCCACTTGGGGCACACAAAATATGGATGCCATCTACTGTAGTTACACATGTGAGTGGCAGTTTATGTTTGTTGACACAAGAGGTTTAGAGCACCAAGAGGTTGAGAGCACCAGCTTATCAACCAACTCTGTCCATGCCTGCCAACTGCAACACTGACATTGGTCCACCCTGACCTCAAAAGCCCCCTTATCCAGTTTCTCAAATGCACCAGTGTAACTTACACTCCAGAACACCAGTGACAGTTTTCAAGGATACGGGCAGACTCTTCAGCCATGGCCAACAATGCTCATGTTGCCACATTTCACCACGATGTCAGATGCACCTGGTTCCTAACACCAGCCAGTGGGCTTAAATGCTGGGACATCAGGTTCACCTTCTGAAGCATTGTCCAGGACACTTCCAGCCCTGTGCGCCCATTTCATGGGGAGGGATATGGTATCCCAACCTGGTGACTTTGAAAGCTTATCAGAATGCATGGAACTCAATCTCAGCTGGTAGACAGCATTGTTACAGCTATGAGCACTAGCACTGCCATGCCACAGTGCTGGCCTCAATGGCCCACAATGTCACGCCCACCTCACCAGCTAATCAGTGCTTGTGGCAGGAATATAAAGCTCGCCATGCTGGGGCTCCACTTTCAGTGGTGTGTTCATCTCACATTTGTGTTGCTAGTTGTCATGCAATGTTATTCTCGGTTATCTGTTTTGCTATGTCTCAGGCTACTCTCTCAGAATTACTTATTTCTGTAGTGATGTCTCCACTTGGCCATTTCCTCAGTCTGTTCTTTGTCTTTCTACACTCGTAATCCACTGTTGATGCCCCAGACTTGTCAGCCTGACTTCAGTGAGCCATTCCTGAGCTTCCATCAAAGTCTGGTCAGAATAGTAAATAGTTCAGATAGGAGTAGAGGGAATCAACACAGAATCAATCATAAGAGAGATATCAAAAACCATTTGGTTATGATAATGAGTTTGTTTGCTATGTTGATGAGTGAATTACATAATATGAAAATTTTTGAACTGGTTAATTTAATGGGCTAGAGATTACATTAGTGAAAGTTAAACCATGCTGAAAGAAAGTAATAGGGGTTACAAGTGTTGAAAGGTGGGTGGCAGATGTCATGGTAGCTACAGAAACAGACATGGGAGAGAGAATCAAGACACTTGAATTAAATGTGAAGAGACGGAAAAGGAAACAAAATTTGCTCGGAACTATTCGAAGGAAACATGGTACAGTGACAGTAGAACAGCTGGGCTCACAGACATGAGAACAGAAGTGACTAAATTGCACAGTGAGATAAGTCGGGAAACAGATGCAAAGGGTAGAAAGGCTCAACAAAAGATAAATATTTGGTATGAGAGCTTGAAGAGTGTTTCTGTGTAACCAGCAGGCACAATGCTATAATGCTAGGATTTCCAGTGTTATAGTGGCCAGGCATTAGAATGTCCAAACTTGAGAAAAAAAGATCTGGCTCAATAAATTTTGCTCTGTATGTAACTGCATCATGAAACGATAACAAAATTATGGATGTTTTGGCAGGGTGATTGCATGTGCAGTTCATACTGATGCACTCTGCCTTCAATAGCAGCCAAAACATTGATAGTTTTTCACATAAAAGATGCAGTCACACATCAACAAGAATCTTACTGCAATGGACTCTGGCTGTGAATGTTCACATTCACAAATATCAAGCTCTTGACTTCCTGACTGCATGCTAGGACAGCTTTGAGAAAGGCATGAGTGAAGAGGCCAAAGTCACATTTGTGAAGAACCATTTGGTGGAACGGTTTCAGAGCAGGCCTAACCAAAAAACTAGTTCAATGATTTTGCCACCATTGAGTCAGATTTTTTAAATTTATGTTGCTGCCAACTACAGAAATTAGTCTGCAAAATGAATCTTGATATAGTCCAAAATCTGGGTGAGGAGCCGAAAGAGTTTTGTCAATGTTTCTATTAAAAACGTGGCAGAAGGACATTATGACAACTTCTAAGAAAGTACACTGTGTGATCAAAAGTAACCAGACACCTGGCTGAAAATGACTTAAAAGTTTGTGGTGCCCTCCATCGGTAATGATGGAATTCAATATGGTGTTGGCCCACACTTAGCCTTGCTGACAGATCCCACTCTTGCAGGCATACATTCAATCAAGTGCTGGAAGGTTTCTTGGGGAATGGGCGCCCAATCTTAACAGAGTGCTACACTGAGGAAAGGTATCGATGTCAGCCGGTGAGATCTGGCAAAAAATCGGTGTTCCAAAACACCCCAAAGTTGTTCTATATGATTAAAGTCAGGGCTATGCGCAGGTCAGTCTATTACAGGGATGTTATTGTCGTGTAACCACTCTGCCACAGGCCGTGCATTATGAACAGGTGCTTGATCGTGTTGAAAGATGCAATCGCCATCCCTGAATTGCTCTTCAACAGTGGGAAGCAAGAAGGTGCTTAAAATATGGTGTGATAGTGCCACGCAAAACAAGGGGTGCAAACCCCCTCCATGAAAAACACGACCACACCATAACACCACCACCTCCAAAGTTTACTGTTGGCACCACACAACTCTGGCAGATGCCATTCACCGGGTTTTCACGATACCCACAACCTGCCATTGGACTGCTACATTGTGTACCGTGATTCATCACTCCACACAACATTTATCCACTGTTCAATCGTCCAATGTTTACGGTCTCCTTGCGCCAAGCGAGGCTTCGTTTGGTATTTACCGGCATAATGTGTGGCTTAAGAGCAGCTGCTCAACAATGAAATCCAAGTTTTCTCACCTCTCACCCAACTGTCATAGTACCTGCAGTGGATCCTGATGCAGTGTGGGATTCCTGTGTGATAGCCTGAATAAATGTCTGCCTATTACACATTACGACCCTCTTTAACTGTCTGTGGTCTCTGTCAATCAACAGACGAGGTTGGCCTGTACGCTTTTGCGTACAGTGGAGCCTAGCTTAATGAGCAATGAGCACCTCCCACAATGTGCAATTCGCATTAAAAAAAAGGCAAAAAGAGACTGGCTTAATGAGCGATGTTTTGCATAATGAGTGATGAGAATTTAGTGTGACATCGTCAGCCAATTTAGTGTGACATCATCAGCCAATTTAGTGTGATGTCGCCAGCTGTTCTTGTGTGGTGGGGGAAACGTGGAACAATACGAACACCTTACGCCTTCCACTGTCAGCAGTGGCATATGAACAGTGTCTTTAGTATATACTGCAATCTGGGTTTAGTACTCTTTCTGCTATCATCTTAGTGCCGCTTGTGATCACACATTTTTCTAAACTTGAGTCCACACAGTGTTTTCCTGTCTACAAATTTTAATAACTTTCATAGAAATGTCCCCAAAGATGAAGCTGCAAGAAGATGACCATAAGAGAAAGAAAATGACCTTAGAAATGAAACATAAAAAACTTCCAAGTTGCTTGTAGATTCTGAGGGTTATCTGCCGCAACAGGTTTTTAATTGTGACAAGACAGTTCTATTCTGGAAAAGGATGACAAAGCATACCTTTATAACAGCAGAGGAGAATGCATTGCCCAGTCACAAGCCACATGTCCAGTGTGAGATGGTCTTTATATCTCACACTGCTATTCTGTGCCAATGCAAGCCGTGATTTGAAAATTAAGCTGTTGGTTGTTTACTATTCAGAAACTCCACAAGCCTTCAAGAAGCATAAAGTCCCAAAGAGCAGGTTAAATATGAAGTACATATTATATGAAGGGCTTATTTCAATAGTGGTACAAGACCATTTTTGTTCATTTTGAGATACAGAGTCCTAAAGTTCAATGAGCGCTGAAAAATCTGCACGAGATACCAGAAATATTCAAGCATATGGCTTCTTGCTAGAGATGAACCTTTCTTTATATTTATTTGGATCATTAATTTCAGAAGCATTATAGGCAGAAAAGTGGAGGTAATGGACTTGTACCACTATTGAAATAAGCCCTTCATATGTACATATACATAATTTTATCTGAATAAATAATATGAATAAGATAAAACTTCTGGACTTTTCTGCATGGAACGCATCATATTTTACATTAATTTATATGGAAAACATTGTTTCGTGTAACAAGCATTTTGTACTACGAGTAAGATTCTGGAACAAAGTATGCTCACTATGTGAGGTTCCACTGTATCTTTTTTCAATTTTGTTTCTTGATGGTGACTGTTTTCTGATAGCTGTGACCATTTTCAAACCATCCGTATCATAAGTGTGACACTACAGGCGACAGCCTGTGTACAAAAATTGCCCCTGCAGTGTGGATCAAAGTGGCACTATGGCCGACTCAACTACAGTAAACAGATTACACAGGACAGACATTAGAATTCTCTAATGCACGTTCTAGTTGTCTATTTACTGTTGTTCAGTCGGCCATAGTGCTCCTCCAAAAGTCACTGCAGGAGCAGTTTTTGTACATAGGCTATCATCATTGTCACAATTGTGATACGTATGGTTTGAAAATGGACACAGGTGTCTGAAACTAGCTACCATCAGGAAATAAATGCAACTTATGATGGAACTACAACCATTTATTTCAATTTTGTTCTCTGTTACATGACAATTTGTGTCCAGTCAGACAACCAATGCCTTTACAAATGGAGAAATAATGATCAAAACAATTCCACATTTGTGTACAATACATAAACTATAATTGTAGTGGACAGATGGATCAGGACAGTATTCACTATTTGCATTAATGTGGATAACATCATCCAAAATTGTGTTTTGATGGTCTGAAGCAATCCTGACAACATTACCTGATATTTTGTTCAGGCATAAAGTGGTGGCATTATTAAGTCCTTCCCATTTAGGGGCAGTAATGCTCATCCCCATAGATCTCTGTTATTGACTGACAGGACAAAAAAAAATGGATATCTCAAATGTCATTTCAGTATGCTCCTTGGGCTTAAATTCACCTGTTTATGTCTGGGATTTGCCTGGATGCCATACTACAGGTAGACCAACCTATTTCACCACTCTTACAAAGAAAATATCACTCATCAATAATCAGACTGTATTCATATCACACAGCATAGTAGTAGCAGCAGTATTAGTAGTAGAAGAATGAGAAAACAGACACAGTTTGTTTGTACATGACACAACTTATTCCACTGCAGAAGAACACAGTCATTTATCCACAAAAGAGGAAGCTTCATTTCTGTACTGAACAACTACAGATTTTGTAGTGACAACAAACACATGAACTCTTTGTAGAAATATGACTTTTATCAGTGAACAAAAAAATTTAAATAAAAATGGAACTGACATTTCTTCTGAATGTGAGGATACTTCACATTTCTTGAGTAATTTGTCAAGGAATTTGAGGTTTATAGAATCCACATGTTAATTGCTCATCAGCTTCGGTTGATTGAAAATTATCTACATCTACATATATACTACGCAAGCCAATATACAGTTCATGATGGACAGTACACTGTACAACTGCTAGTGATTCACTTTCCTGTTCCACTCGCAAATGGAATGAGGGAAAAATGACAATCTGTGTTTCCTATGAGCTCTAATTTCTCTTATCTTGTCTTCACATAAGATTTATGTTGGTGGTAGCAGGATTATTCTGCAGTCCACCTAGCACAGCAGTTCCGTGCATAGAGGCGGAGCGGAAAGGAAGCGGGGGAGGGGATGAGAACTGCACATGCACAGCAGAAGAGAGCGGACAAACAAGTTCCACGTTGCTGAACTGCATTGCTACAGACAACAGTCAGGCTCGTTTGCCTGCAGTACATTCTATTATATGTACAAATCTATGACAGGAATAATAAATATTAAAACCAATTTCGATCAATCGTCATGAGAGAAATATTAATTCACATCGTGACGACATTGCATCCACTGCTCCACAGATTTACTCTGCATGATGTCGGGAGAGAGAACAGCTGACACAGCTTTGTGAAGACATGAAGCACAATTTTTCTCAAAATGACAATTGTCTAACAATAAGGTGACTGACACTGCAAACAATAATTAACATTTATTGTGATTGGAAGTGCATTATAAGTAAATATTTAATACAAATGTTTGCAAGGTGTGTATGTGTTTAACTGTAGTTAAGTGTAATCACTGCATGTGAAAAAGAATTGACGGTAGAAAGACTAATGTGAAAGACTGTAGTAAAAATTGTCAGTAAGTTGTCATACTTTTCGTTGTTAACAGGCATTATGATTGTAAACTAGCGTGTTTGATATTATTGGGAAGGACCGCATTTATAATCCATTGAACAAGCAAACAATTAACCATCATCTGCGAATAACTTGACGGAATGCTGACCGACAACATCGAAAACCACCAATATCTCAACAAGTAACAATTACTGTCATTTGATGGCCTTATCCAGTTCATGCCTTGAAAATGAAAGAGGTTTACATGTGGAAATATCGGACTTCTGACGAATTCATCCAGCTGCATTCCTGCATGTTATGAAAGCGTACAACATGATGGGAGAAGCTCAACTTCTCCTTGGGCAATATTTTGAACGTTATAGTCTGCATAACTAAAAGGATGTTGCTGTTGTTGTGGTCTTCAGTGCAGAGACTGGTTTGATACAGCTCTCCAGGCTACTCTATCCTGTGCAAGCTTCTTCATCTCCCAGTACCTACTGCAACCAACACCCTTCTGAATCTCCTTAGCGTATTCATCTCTTGGTCTCCCTCCACGCTGCCCTCCAATACTAAATTGATGATCCCTTGATGCCTCAGAACATGTCCTACCAACTGATCCCTTCTTCTAGTCAAGTTTTGCCACAAATTCCCCCCCCCCCCCCCCCCCCAATTCTATTCAGTACCTCCCCATTAGTTATGTGATCTATCCATCTAATTCCAGCATTAGTCTACAAATGCTAGAAACATAGGTTTGCCTTTCCTTAATCTTTCTTCTAAGATAAGTCGTAAGGTCAGTATTGCCTTGCGTGTTCCGACATTCCTACGGAATCCAAACTGATCTTCCCCAAGGTTGGCTTCTACCAGTTTTTCCATTCGTCTGTAAAGAATTCGCGTTAGTATTTTGCAGCTGTGACTTATTAAACTGATAGTTTGGTAATTTTCACATCTGTCAACACCTGCTTTCTTTGGGATTGGAATTATTATATTTTTCTTGAAGTCTGAGGGTATTTCGCCTGTCTCATACATCTTGCTCACCAGATGGTAGAGTTTTGTCAGGACTGGCTCTCCCAAGGCTGTCAGTAGTTCTAATGGAATATTGTCTACTCCTGGGGCCTTGTTTCGATTCAGGTCTTTCAGTGCTCTGTCAAACTCTTCACGCAGTATCGTATCTCCCATTTCATCTACATCCTCTTCCATTTCCATAATCCTGTCCTCAAGTACATCGCCCTTGTATAGACCCTCTATATACTCCTTCCACCTTTCTGCCTTCCCTTCTTTGCTTAGAACTGGATTTCCATCTGAGCTCATGATATTCATACAAGTGGCTCTCTTTTCTCCAAAGGTCTCTTTAATTTTTCTGTAGGCAGTATCTATCTTGCCCCTGGTGAGATAAGCCTCTACATCCTTACATTTGTCCTCTAGCCATCCCTGCTTAGCCATTTTGCACTTCCTGTCGATTTCATTTTTGAGATGTTTGTACTCCTTTTTGCCTGTTTCATTTACTGCATTTTTATATTTTCTCCTTTCATCAATTAAATTCAATATTTCTTCTGTTACCCAAGGATTTCTACTAATCCTCGTCTTTTTACCTACTTGATCCTCTACTGCCTTCACTACTTCATCTCTCAAAGCTACCCATTCTTCTTCTACTGTATTTCTTCCCCCCATTCCTATCAATTGTTCCCTTATGCTCTCCCTGAAACTCTGTACAACCTCTGGTTTAGTCAGTTTATCCAGGTCCCATTTCCTTAAATTACCACCTTTTTGCAGTTTCTTCAGTTTTAATGTACAGTTCATAACCAGTAGATTGTGGTCAGAGTCCACATCTGCCACTGGAAATGTCTTACAATTTAAAACCTGGTTCCTAAATCTCTGTCTTACCATTACATAATCTATCTGATACCTTCTAGTATCTCCAGGATTCTTCCACGTATACAACCTTCTTTTATGATTCTTGAACCAGGTGTTAGCTACGATTAAGTTATGCTCTGTGAAAAATTCTTGAACCAGTTGGCACACACGTTTTAAAACATGAGTCTTTAAAACTAAGAAATATTGTTATTTTGTTACAAAGTCTATATCATAATACCATCGTCACTTCTATCTAAGTCAGTTTGTGAACAATCTGATTGTAAATTTAAATTAATGATATCAATATAATGGAAGGAAACATTCCACGTGGGAAAAATTATATATAAAAACAAAGATGAGGTGACTTACCGAACAAAAACGCTGGCAGGTCGATAGACACACAAACAAACACCAAACTTGTGGGGATGGATATGTGCGTGTGTGCGAGTGTATACCTGTCCTTTTTTCCCCCTAAGGTAAGTCTTTCCGCTCCCGGGATTGGAATGACTCCTTACCCTCTCCTTTAAAACCCACTTCCTTTCGTCTTCCCCTCTCCTTCCCTCTTTCCTGATGAGGCAACAATTTGTTGCGAAAGCTTGAATTTTGTGTGTATGTTTGTGTTTGTTTGTGTGTCTATCGACCTGCCAGCGTTTTTGTTCGGTAAGTCACCTCATCTTTGTTTTTATATATAATGATTGTAAATTTATGATGATATGTTCAAGGTTTATATCCATTATCACTTCCCTGTCAAATTCTTCTTTCTGAAGCTTTTCAGCATGTCGCACACTACAGGTGAAATGTCTATTGCCTCATTATCTATTGTCTCATGCACAAGCGATTTACTGTATGTTATCTTGAATGTTTTGTTTTTTCTCCCACACAGCCTTAATACCATTTGTCCAAATTAATTGTATGGGACTACACTAAGAGTGGCATGGGGGTAAATGCAAAACTATGTGACCCCATTCATGTGCAAGGAAGTCAAATTTGTACGTTCTGTCACGTGACTTGTATAAATTAACGAGCTGCAGGAGATTGGCCAGAGTCTGGTTTATACGGTGCTTAATATTTTTATTTTTCACCCGGGGAAAAATATCCGCTTTTCTAGTGTTTGTACTTGGTGTTTTCTGTGTAACAGTTGAATTATAATTGGCAATGACAGACTTCGAAGCAAAGGTATGGCAAGTATTGTGAATCACATCACAAAATGGCAGCGTTCATTTCCAAATGGTAATCACTGCTGTTTTTCTTACACGTAAATATAAGATTATTCTCAGAAACAAAACCAAAAGAAGAGTCAGCATGCAGAATAATTATCCGAGAACCTATTCCTATGAGAACTTTAAAACTGCCAGTACCATCACTCATTTTCCAGCAGATTTTCTTTGAATGATTCTAATTGAGCCATGTTTCATCAAAGTAATACACTGCTGAACTACTTCCTGGTCGGGCATTCATCATTCCATTTACAACATCGCTGTTAAAACTATCCATTTGTGTTTCGGGTTTCTTGCGATTTCGATGCTTTCCAGGTGACACGAAACCAACTGTTTCTACGATTCCTACAGCTCTGGCACTTTTGTTTACAATTCTTTTTACAGTTTTCTTGCCAACACCGCATGGTTCTGCATGTGTTTTCAAATGTCAACAGTAGGAGACCTGCTTTCAAATTCACATTTGAAAAAGTTATAAATGCGGTAAATAATCCGCCTCGCCTGCATGTGAAGCAATTCACATATATTGCCATCACCTGACTTGCGAAATTCTTGCTCTCTAGCTGTAACTCTGTGCTAGCCGCCCTGAAAGAGACTGAATATTATTGGCTGCCAGTGGAAAGTAGAGGGGGATGCGCAGAACGACTGAAAATTGGGCCGCTTTCTTCATGATGCGTGCTTTAGTGTTTTGATCAAACCTACTGATAACACATTAGCAAATCACAACCTCAATGTCTTCCTTTTAAGTGACCTTGTGGAGATCCCAAGCACTCAAGCAGTAGTCTTACAAGTGTTTTGTACATTATCTCCTGTACAAGTAAGTTACAGTTTCCTAGAATTCTCCCAATAAATTGGAGTCAATCATTCGCCTTCTCTATCACTGACATGATATTCTTGTTCCATTTCAGGTTTCTTTGCAATATTGGACCTAGACATGTAATTGACACGCCTGTGTCAAGCAGCACACCATTAATACAGTATTTGAGTATATACAATGTTTTTACTACTCATATGCATTAAATTTCTTTTTTCACATTTAGGGCAAACCGCCTTGTATTATACAAAATAGAAATTCTATCCAAGTCATCCTGTATCCTCCCATAGTCACTTAGAGACGACACTCTCCTGTACATTACAGTATCATCAGCAACCAGTCGCAGATTGCTGCCCATGCTATCTGTCAGATCATTTATGTTGTGATCTAAATAGAAAAGAACAGTCTTCAGTATATCATTCTGTGCCTGAAAATGTATAATCACATGTATGACAGCAGAGAAAATTAAATTTCGTCTTCACATAATGCATTATGTCTCATCTGAATTAATAATATAAGTGTAGACCAGATGTGGCTTGAATTCAAAGAAAAAGTATCGCCAGCAATTGAGAGGTTTATACCAAATAAACTAACAAACGACGGAGCTGATCCTCCTTGGTACACAAAATAGGTTAGAACACTGTTGCAGACACAACGAAACAAACATGTCAAATTTAAACAGATGCAAAATCCCCAAGATTGGCTATCCTTTACAGAAGCTTGAATTTAGCGTGAAGTTCAATGCGAGATGCCTATAACAGTTTCCACAATGAAACTTTGTCTTGAAACCTGGCAGAAAATCCAAAGAGATTCTGGTCGTATGTGAAGTATGCTAGCAGCAAGAAACAATCAATGCCTTCTCAGCACGATAACAATGGAGATACTATTGAAGACAGTGCTGCCAAAGCAGATTTACTAAACTAAGCCTTCTGAAATGCATTCACAAAAGAAGACGAAGTAAATATTCCAGAAATCGAATCGAGAACAGCTGCCAACATGAGTAAAGTAGAAGTAAATATCCTTGGAATTGTGAAGCAACTCAAATCACTTAATAAAAGCAAGTCTTCTGGTCCAGACTGTATACCAATTAGGTTCCTTTCGGAGTATGGTGATGCAATAGCTCCATACCTAACAATCATATACAACCGTTCACTCGACGAAAGATCCGTACCCAAAGACTGGAAAGTTGCACAGGTCACACCCATATTCAAGAAGGGTAGTAGAAGTAATCCACTAAATTATAGGCCCATATCGTTAATGTCGATATGCAGCAGGATTTTGGAACATATATTGTCTTCGAACATTATGAATTACCTCGAAGGAAATGGTCTATTGACATACAGTCAACATGGGTTTAGAAAACATTGTTCCTGTGAAACACAACTAGCTCTTTATTCACATGAAGTGCTGTGTCTATTGACAAGGGATTTCAAATCGATTTCGTATTCCTAGATTTCCGGAAGTCTTTTGACACTGTACCTCACAAGCGGCTCGTAATGAAATTGTGTGCTTATGGAAAATCGTCTCAGTTATGTGACTGGATTTGCGATTTCCTGTCAGAGAGGTCACAGTTCGCAGTAATTAACAGAAAGGCATCGAGTAAAACAGAAGTGATTTCAGGTGTTCCCCAAGGTAGTGTTATAGGTCCTTTGCTGTTCCTTGTCTATATAAATGATTTGGGAGACAATCTGAGCAGCTGTCTTCAGTTGTTTGCAGATGACGCTGTCGTTTATCGACTAATAAAGTCATCAGAAGTTCAAAACAAATTGCAAAACGATTTAGAAGAAATATCGGAATGGTGCGAAAAGTGGCAGTTGACCTTAAATAACGAAAAGTGTGAGGTCATCTCGTTAAACTTCAGTTACACGATAAATCAGTCTAATCTAAAAGCCGTAAATTCAACTAACTACCTAGGTATTACAATTACGAACAACTTAAATTGGAAAGAACACATAGAAAATGTTGTGGGGAAGGCTAATCAAAGGCTGTGTTTTATTGACGGGACGCTTAGAAAATGTAACAGACCTACTAAGGAGACTGCTTACTCTATGCTTGTCCGTCCTCTTATTCTACTGCTGCGCGGTGTGTGATCCTTACCGGATAGGACTGACAGAGAACATCGAAAAAGTTCAAAGAAAGGCAGCACGTTTTGTATTATCGCGAAATATGGGAGAGAGTGTCACAGAAATGATACAGGATTTGGGCTGGAAATCATTAAAAGAAAGGCGTTTTTCGTTGCGATGGAACCTTTTCACAAAATTCCAATCACCAACTTTCTCCTCCGAATGCGAATATATTTTTTTGACACAGACCTACATAGGGCGGAACGATCACCACGATGAAATAAGGGAAATCAGAGCTCTTACGGCAGGATATAGGTGTTTATTCTTTCCGCTTGCTATACGAGATTGGAATAATAGAGAATTGCGAATGTGGTTCAATGAACCCTCTGCCAGGCACTTAAACATGATTTGCAGAGTATCCATGTACATGTAGATGTAGAACATGTTTCAAATATAGAAATAAAACATTACTTTCTTCTCTTCATGTTTTACCTTTATTGAGAACATATATAAAACAATAATTGCAAAACCTGTACACTAATAAAAATGCAAGTGCTTATTAAGAATATCTTAGCAATAAAGTCACAACATCAATTTCACAAAATATTATATGAATTTCTGTAGAAATGAGACTGTATATGTGGAATATAAAGCTTAGATAAAAATCAAGTTGTGAAAGTTAAATATCTAATTGCGTTACAAAACTTATGATGAACAAACATAAAAAGGATTCACTCTTGTGACAATGGAGCTACATGTAGCAAAGCTTCCAAAATATGTGAAACAATAAATTGTATTAAAATACTAATGTAGCTGTGAATAATTCTACATACAGTCCTGGCACAGACAATAGTGTATCTGCAAATTTTCATTTACATGTTATATCAATTAAATGGATGATTGTAAGAGTCAAGAGGAAAGTACATATGAAGTCAAATTAAAACACAACTGTTTGCTGGAAGACGTTCTTTCTACTAATATATCAGTTTTTTAAAAAGTAAATACAATAAAATTCTTTGAATCATTTCCATTAAATATGTAAACATTCAATTAGAACAAATTATAGACAAACTATGCATTCAAATTCATTTAGGATCTATTGATTGAAATGAAATTAATATTAAATAATTTAGGAACTAAAGTGCTTCAGAGCTACAGTTGAGGGCAATATTTCAGATTTCTCCATGGAATAATTTATACGCCAGAATAACAATGGTCACATTAAACAAAATTATCAACTAGACTTAAAGTGTGGATAAATTAAATAATTAAAATATTTAAGAAGTTGAGCACTGGCATTCAGTTGAAATTAATATAATGTAGGTAACTGACACAGATGGGTTACCTGAGAAGACAGAAATGCCAACTTACCAACATTTACAATATGTAGATTTTTATTTTACTAACAAAAATAATTAACACACATTAAAACCAACAAAGTAACAAGATAACAGCAGCAGCACCAGTCGCATTTTTACTTTTCATTCACAAAAGGGAAAGATATTTCTCACATTGCTTACTGTAGATGATGTTCCTGAGTGGAAAATTATTTTAGTATCTATTCATGAAAAACATATTTCCACCATCAACATAGCCATAAAAAGGTTGTTCTGGATATGCTGTTCGACGATAAATGTGTGGTCTGCAACAAAATGAAGGTAAGAACTATGTGACAAGTGATTTTTCACACACACACACACACACACCATTTGTCCAAAAAGTTTAGAGACTGATTTTATTCCTCTCATGTAAGTGAGATCAGTGCAGTTATTATAGTGTTAAGTGGTGGATGTGTGGCTGTAGTGTGACAACACTGTTGTGTCACAAATCACAATGAAGCAAAATCTGAAGAGAAAAGTGTGTGCAAAGTTTGTCCCACGCACCTCGATTCTCAAACAAAATTAACAATGTGTGAACAGTTGCCGTGAATTAACAGGAATAAAATCATTGGTGTTATCAATATGAATCTACCACATAATGACAATATACGAATTCAAATGATGTGTCAATGGCTTGACAACATAACTGGTATTCATGTCAATTGAATGTTGCAACAGAGAAAGAAATTTTTGACAATTTCATTTGGTTGTACAAACCCTCTTAACTTTTCTCTATTTTTTAATAATCCAGCTTTGCAGATTTTTGGACTGATGGGATGTATAAAATAACTTGTGTCACTATATTTTACCTTCTAAGCCATTCCAAAGTGTTTCGGAATTAAAAGCATTTTCAGGTACTGACAGATGTAATAACTTGGCAGTAAAGGACCAACAAGGAGCAGAGAGTACGAGTGCTTGTTGAAATAAACTGAGTAAATGACTGCCAATATTAAATGGCTACTTAGAAATTGTGCAGTTTGCCACTGAAACATCAGTTACTTTCTCCTAATGGTCAGTTCATCTGTGTGTAGTTGTAGTTATGTTTAGAGATTTTAGAGGCCTACATTATTTTTTATAATATAACTTTTTACAGTAAAACAGTTACAAGTGCAAAACATTTTATTTACTGTACTACATTTTTAAGGGTTTTTGGTGCATGACATGATATATATAGTACTTGTTCATTATAAAATAAGAATATGTGAATAATTAAAGATAAATTAATATAAGAAACTGAAAAATAATAGGTTAATAGCAAATTAAGTTAAAATATACTGGTGTGGTTCCAACAAATATGAGAGATTATTCATAGTCACTTTCTACAATTCCCTTTAAGTCAGTATCTATAGAGTCATAATCATTTCCTTCTGTGGTATCCCTTGAAGAACATTCTTCCTGTGGTCCTGTACCATTGTATTCTGCATTTTAAAGTCTTCCTCGTCCCCTTTTTCGACAACATCCTCTTCTTTCTCCCCTTGCTCTTCTTACACCCATAGTAATTGCAGCTGTCTGGGAATGTGATAAATTGTTATAGAACTCATGATAAATGTACAGGCATGTAGTTCATTATCGCCTGAAAATTTTTGCGTGTTTCAAGTTTTATTTTCAGACTCTTATTGATGATAAGGCTGCAGAAGAGGTATTGATGGGAGATCAACATTGGGTCTCATAAAATATACTTTTCTTAAACTCGAGATCATAGTTTAGTGAATACTTGAACTGCTTAGTGAATACCTGAACTACACTGTAAGAGTATTTTCTTTGCTGATTCAGAACCACCTGGTATTCCTCCACTGTATTCTGTTTCCTTCTATCTCTTTAGTAATTTAATCCTTTGCTATGGCATCCATAGCTTTAATTGAAAGAAAGTTTTTTGTTTTCATTTTCAAGACGGAAAACTTTCTGATGACCTGCTTCACTGCTTTCATTCTGTCTTGGAAACAAATAAATGTCTGAAGTGTTTCTTTGCCTCTTCTGAGAGACCAAATATTTATCACATTCCATACACACATAGCCAGGTTCAAAGACCTTATGATGTGTTGTGTCAATGTGCTATGTGCTGATTTTCCCTCCAGATGTACAAGCAGTATTTCAGATGTACAAGCAGTATTTCAAAATATGTCCAATTTAAACATGCATTAAATATGATTTCTTTTTCTACCAAAATCTGTCTGAGTTATTGGTAAAGTTTCTCTTCCCTCCTTCAGTCTTGGCTCTACTGGTTTCAGTTCTCAATCTGACTGCAAACTGAATACACACTGCAGAATACACACCTATCCTCTATCTTGTCACCTATGATGCCAATCTTGAAGATAATAGTTTCTAGCCACCTTAACTTTCACTGTCTCTTCTTTTTACGTTTTGATGGATACGGCCAGTTTTGAATGGCACATATCCATTATTAGTAGCTATTTGTTTAACCACTTTACTTTCTCCTAAGAGAGGTAGCTTTTTCTGTCTCACATTCAAGAATGAATGCCATCTTGGGATAAATCAGGTAGTACAGGTCACACAATAGTTTTACAGCTTTATTATGGTCATAACACATTTTTAGAGTTGAATTACATTTGTGAGATGATACAGTCATTTATGTGGGATACTTTATTCCTAACTTTGCTGGTTTGGTAATGTCACTTATTTTCTTGCCCATGGTTTGTTGGTATCTCTTCTTTGCTTCTGCAATGTCCCGTTTTTCACTGAACTTAGGTTCGAAAATATTAATGTTTATTTAATAAAGAAAGTGCTGTCAAATGGCATAACCACATACTCAAACTCCTCTGCACTGTAAGCTGATCTTTATACCGACTGTTCATCAAATCATATTCTTTTTTCTATGAATCTCATATCAGTTTTACATTCACTATCAAGAGATGTAAAAATCCTAGATTTCCTGGGGGGGGGGCTGCAACTAGAAACTTAAGACGTATATTGATGGCATGGCAATTATCTGTACAACTCAGAAAAAGGGAGGAACTTGAAAATAAAGCAGCCTTGAATATTAAAATTAAAAACGCAAGTATTTACGTACTACAAAACAATACTTTCATAAATCAGTGTAAAACAATGTATGTGCTATTTCCAATCCAACAGAGTGAAACTTATAATCTATATGTTATAATAAAGTGACGCAGTCCAGGAAATAAGCAGTACAAAATTGTTAAGAATATTGATAACTATTTGATATGAGGGGAGACCAAAAGTACATAATTACAATGGGTAAAATATAAGCTCACAGACCTTCCTGATCCAAAGTGTACAAGGTGACTACTTGAATAGAATATTTGCATTTCAGAAAAGAGCTGCTAGGTATAAAAGAAAAATACCAACTATGGTCTTATGCACCTATAAACATTCCAATCTTAACCAACTAATATCTACTTTTCGTAGAGCAACTCCATTGTCATCCCTGTACAAGCTGTCTGGTGGCCATTGCCAAATGCAGTTGCATGAGTAAAGTCACTGTTTAGACATTCATAGAAAATGTTAACTGCATTACGAGGGTGCATTATTGAAGTTGGATGGTGACAATCAAAGTGAATGGCCATGTATTTGACAGGCGTAGTCAACGGCGGTCACATATGCTAGGTTATTTTCATTGGAAGTGTTATTAGTATGAGATGTAATGTGCCTAAATTGATTATGCTACAGTGCTGTCAAGCAATATTGGAGTTGTGTGGTAGGGATTTACATGAGTGACAGGTTGTTTAATCATTCAGCGTAGTAACAGTGCTGCGGAAATCATTACAGCTCTGAATAAAACATGGCAGCCATTAAATTGAAGTTTTCTTTACTGAAAAGCAGATCCTCATTTTTCTACAGTCACAACTGTTGCACAACCGCTCCATAAATGATGCTTTCTGTAGTGAGAAGGACATCATCTTTTGATGTCAGGTGTGGTCTACAAATCCTGTGAGATGTCCCTGATGCTGTAAGTCTTCAACTGCAGTTCTCAAGTGTACAGCTAGGCTGTTACAACCAGCAACTGAGACATAGCTTCCAGATTAGAGGTGCTGTAACATTCATCAGAACTATCATCTTTGAGTCTAGCTGTAGCCTGTCACCTTAGGCTAGTAGTACATCACCACCATACGAAATTCCGCCCAATGCCTCTAGACATAGTAAGTGCAATAAAAGAACAGTCCCCAGTGATGGACTTACTTTATGTCAAAGATGCCATCGACTGAGGAGGCAAGATGTTCTGCTGAGCAGGCAACAAAACAGTGCCTGCAGCAGACAGAATTTTGTATGATTTACTGAGGATGCAGTGAAAACCCTAGGCACCTCAGGCATGTGTGAGATACTTTGTGAGTATGGTGCTTCTTACATTGAGGAATATGGAAAGCCTGTTGGTACCAGCATAGTGTGAGTGTAATGTTCTACTGGGGCAGAAAAACGGATCAACACTTGCAGAGTACCATCTTGATTATGGGCAGTCTGCAAAGTCTCAGGAAGCCTGAGAACTTACAAGATAGTCATGGGTGTGCACATGCAAAACAAAGAGGCAATTGATATCCTGAAGCAGCCTAATAATGTCAACAGAGAATACAGCACAGGATCCCAGAGCTCCTGATTGCCACCAATCCTAGTATGAGAAGCACAGTATGATTAGAGGGCAGCTGCCAATCAGGAACTGCCATGACAGGCTAAAAGAGCAGCACATGGAGAATGGGTGTTCAATTTCCACAACTACAGCATGAAAACATGGCCCGCACTAGCTTGTTGCTGGTTCACAGTGGGTTACCCATTTCCAGCAAACAGTGTACTCCACAAAAAGTCTGCCACATATTCCCTCCCTTTTTCCCAACACCTGTCAGAGGTATTTTAGGGCGAAAACAACGTAAAAATTTTGCATGCAGAAGTGTTATGATACCACTAGAAATGCAATACACTGTGCACCCCCATCCCCCAGTTAATTTATTACACACCTTGAAGAACATAACTGAAATGTTGCATTTTAATGAGATCAAAAACTGATGTTCAGCCTGGAATCAGCACCCACCAATTACATAAACATTTCAATAACATTCTAAATTCAAGTGTAAGTACAACGTACATATGTAATATGCATTTCAAAGATGCTTTCATCAGGTTGGAAAAAATTCACTTTGAGGCAGCAGTGAAGAGGGAATCGCTAATCAAACATGAAATGTAATTTGAAAGGCCGGAAGCCTCTACATGACTTCTAGTCTAATAATCCATGATATTATATGGAGGAGATAGGTATACAAGGAATTAAATGCAGTATTAAAGAACAATACAACAAACTAATAGTGGTATTCATAGATCGCAACAACATTTGATGTGCAAAGTGTTTGGCCAAAGACAATTAGACTAAAAACAACTGGTAAGCTCTTTGCCAACTTCTCAATATTAAGAAGGATCAAAAAGTAGTAATGCGGGTGATAAAGCAATAAAAAAGGCTAGGCCAAACCATTACCCGGAAACCCTTACAGAGAAGTTAAGAGTACATACATTATGCATTAAAGAAAATAATTCATAGAATGAAATTTTCACTCTACAGCGGAGTGTGCGCTGATATGAAACTTCCTGGCAGATTAAAACTGTGTGCCGGACTGAGACTTGAACTCAGGACCTTTGCCTTTTGCGGGCAAGTGCTCTACCAACTGAGCTACCCAAGATTCTAGAAACAACCCCCAGGCTGTGGCTAAGCCATGCCTCCGCAATATCCTTTCTTTCAGGAGAGCTAGTTCTGCAAGGTTTGCAGGAGAGCTTCTGTAAAGTTTGGAAGGTACAAAACGAGGAACTGGAGGAATTAAAGCTGTGAGGACAGAGCGTGAGTCATGCTTGGGTAGCTCAGTTGGTAAAGCACTTGCCTGTGAAAGGCAAAGATCCTGAGTTCGAGTCTCGGCCCGGCACACAGTTATAATCTGCCAGAAAGTTTCAAAATAATTCATGTTTGAAAATATAATACAGATGGATAAAAAATCTACTCAGTCACGCAGTGGCATGAGAAAATGTGCAAAAGATATGGAAATGCACAGCTTTCAGAGCCAGTGGCACCTTGTTCTGGGAAAAGGGTTCAAAGGAAAGGAAGAGTGATCTAGGAAAAGGACTGGAAAGGTTTAGGAAATTGTTGTGTACATAGTTTCGCGTAGTCAGCGCATACACAACTTTCCCAATAGAGCGCGCCCCGCTAAGCACAAAAGCGCAGGCACAGCGCTCGTCCGTCTCCGCACTATGAGATGGCGCAGTCTTAGAGACGGACCAAATTCTGCTTCCGCCGATCCGCTTATTAATATGTAACGCAGCCAATGAGATTGCTGCTAAAGTAGAACCGTTTCTCCTTGCGGATCACACTCGCGCAGTGATACCTGAACGCTCGAGGTATTATAACGAGTGTACAGACCTCCGATTAGTCATTCTGCATCAGTCTGTACCAGTCTGCTTTAGTTTGTAGTCAAGTTTCAGTCTGCACCTAACAAGATTATCATATTCCTGTACATGGCCATGAAGATAAATGTATAGACATGTTGTCAAGTATCAGAGATATGTGAGAATAAGATTAACGTACCAAGACCAAAGGAATTTCAGATTGTCAATTGTAAATAGCATCCAGAATCAAGTTAAGTAAGGTTTATGATTGTTACTAATTTAATAAATGTGTGTGAAAATTAATCAAGTTCTGTTTAAAGTTGGTCACCGTCAATCTGCTACTCTAAGCGTGCAAGTTGTATTTCTATCGTCTGACCTAACGGCAGAAGATAAACACGCCACGATAAGACCACGAGACATATTGCCGACACTCGCCTACTTCGTTAGAGCGACAAGTCAAATAATCTGACGGTGTGTGTACCGAAGGTCTTACAGTACGCACACCACAGAAATTGAGTTATAGAAAAAGTCGCCCATAACCCTGGATCAGGGTAGACTTACTGGATGGTATGACATCCAGTAAACCTCTCCTGACCCAGGATTTCAACTCTTCTGCCACAAGGAGCCACTGGCTCTGAAAGCTTGTGCATTTCCATTATCTTTCATATGTGTTTTCTCCTACAACCAGATAATGAGCAGATTTTTTATCTATCCATAATAAATTATATGAGTATAATAGAGGGAAACATTCCACGTGGGAAAAATATATCTAAAAACAAAGATGATGTGACTTACCAAACGGAAGTGCTGGCAGGTCCATAGACACACAAACAAACACAAACATACACACAAAATTCAAGCTTTCGCAACAAACGGTTGCTTCATCAGGAAAGGGGGAAGGAGAGGGAAAGACGAAAGGATGTGGGTTTTAAGGGAGAAGGTAAGGAGTCATTCCAATCCCAGGAGCGGAAAGACTTACCTTAGGGGGAAAAAAGGACAGGTATACACTCACACACACACACACATATCCATCCGCACATACACAGATACAAGCAGACATTTGTAAAGGCAAAGAGTTTGGGCAGAGATGTCAGTCGAGGCAGAAGTACAGAGGCAAAGATGTTGTTGAAAGACAGGTGAGGTATGAGCAGCGGCAAATTGAAATTAGTGGAGATTGAGGCCTGGCGGATAACGAGAAGAGAGGATATACTGAAGGGCAAGTTCCCATCTCCGGAGTTCTGACAGGTTGGTGTTAGTGGGAAGTATGCAGATAACCCGGACGGTGTAACACTGTGCCAAGATGTGCTGGCAGAGCACCGAGGCATGTTTAGCCACAGGGTAATCCTCATTACCAACAAACACTGTCTGCCTGTGTCTATTCACGCGAATGGACAGTTTGTTGCTGGTCATTCCCACATAGAAAGCTTCACAGTGTAGGCAGGTCAGTTGGTAAATCACGTGGGTGCTTTCACACGTGGCTCTGCCTTTGATCGTGTACACCTTCCGGTTTACAGGACTGGAGTAGATGGTGGTGGTGGGAGGGTGCATGGGACAGGTTTTACACCGGGGGCGGTTACAAGGGTAGGAGCCAGAGGGTAGGGAAGGTGATTTGGGGATTTCATAGGGATGAACTAAGAGGTTACGAAGGTTAGGTGGATGGCGGAAAGACACTCTTGGTGGAATGGGGAGGATTTCATGAAGGATGGATCTCATTTCAGGGCAGGATTTGAGGAAGTCGTATCCCTGCTGGAGAGGCACATTCAGAGTCTGATCCAGTCCCGGAAAGTATCCTGTCACAAGTGGGGCACTTTTGGGGTTTTCTGTGGGAGGTTCTGGGTTTGAGGAGATGAGGAAGTGGCTCTGGTTATTTGCTTCTGTACCAGGTCGCGAGGGTAGTTGCGGGATGCGACAGCTGTTTTTAGGTTGTTGGTGTAATGGTTCAGGGATTCCGGACTGGAGCAGATTCGTTTGCCACGAAGACCTAGGCTTTAGGGAAGGGACCGTTTGATGTGGAATGGGTGGCAGCTGTCATAATGGAGGTACTGTTGCTTGTTGGTGGGTCTGATGTGGATGGACGTGTGAAGCTGGCCATTGGACAGGTGGAGGTCAACGTCAAGGAAAGTGGCATGGGATTAGGAGTAGGACCAGGTGAATCTGATGTAACCAAAGAAGTTGAGGTTGGAGAGGAAATTCTGGAGTTCTTCTTCACTGTGAGTCCAGATCATGAAGATGTCATCAATAAATCTGTACCAAACTTTGGGTTGGCAGGCCTGGGTAACCAAGAAGGCTTCCTCTAAGCGACCCATGAATAGGTTGGCGTACAAGGGGGCCATCCTGGAACCCATGGCTGTTTGCTTTAATTGTTGGTATGTCTGGCCTTCGAAAGTGAAGAAGTTGTGGGTCAGGATGAAGCTGGCTAAGGTAATGAGGAAAGAGGTTTTAGGTAGGGTGGCAGGTGATCGGCGTGAAAGGAAGTGCTCCATCACAGCGAGGCCCTGGACATGCGGAATATTTGTATAAGGAAGTGGCATCAATGGTTACCAGGATGGTTTCCGGGGGTAACAGACTGGGTAAGGATTCCAGGCGTTCGAGAAAGTGGCTGGTGTCTTTGATGAAGGATGGGAGACTGCATGTAATGGGTTGAAGGTGTTGATCTACGTAGGCAGAGATACGTTCTGTGGGGGCTTGGTAACCAGCAACAATGGGACGGCCGGGATGATTGGGTTTGTGATTTTTAGGAAGAAGGTAGAAGGTAGGGATGTGGGGTGTTGGTGGGGTCAGGAGGTTGATGGAATCAGGTGAAAAGTTTTGTAGGGGCCCTAAGGTTCTGAGCATTCCTTGAAGCTCTGCCTGGACATCAGGAATGGGATTACCTTGACAAACTTTGTATGTAGTGTTGTCTGAAAGCTGACGCATTCCCTCAGCCACATACTCCCGACGATCAAGTACCACGGTCGTGGAACCCTTGTCCGCCGGAAGAATGACGATGGATCGGTCAGCCTTCAGATCACGGATAGCCTGGGCTTCAGCAGTGGTGATGTTGGGAGTAGGATTAAATTATACATTGAAATATAAACAGTTTAAATATAAGCTGATGCTTCTAACAACCAAAGTTCTAAAACTGATTAACTTGATGTAAATCTGACAAAATGTGCAAAAATTAAAGAGTATTTGTCTAATTATGCACCAGTTTACTGAGAACACCTTAAATTTTTTGTAACATATTAAAAAATGTAATGCTAGCATCCAGATTTTTTAGAAGAGACAACAGATGTGGATGTTCATGTATGCCCTTCATGTTGTTGTTGTTGTTGTTGTGGTCTTCAGTCCAGAGACTGGTTTCATGCAGCTCTCCATGCTACTCTATCCTGTGCAAGCTTCTTCATCTCCCAGTACCTACTGCAACCTACATCCTTCTGAATCTGCTTAGTGTATTCATCTCTTGGTCTCCCTCTACGATTTTTACCCTCCACGCTGCCCTCCAATACTAAACTGGTGATCCCTTGATGTCTCAGAATATATCCTACTAACCGATCCCTTCTTCTAGTCAAGTTGTGCCACAAATTTCTCTTCTCCCCAATTCTATTGAGTACCTCCTCATTAGTTATGTGATCTATCCACCTAATTCCAGCATTCTTCTGTAGCACTACATTTCAAAAGCTTCTTTCTCTTCTTGTCTAAACCAGTTATCGTCCACATTTCACTTCCATACATGACTACACTCCATACAAATACTTTCAGAAAAGACTTCCTGACACTTAAATCTATACTCGATGTTAACAAATTTCTTTTCTTCAGAAACGCTTTCCTTACCATTGCCAGTCTACATTTTATATCCTCTTTACTTCAACCATCATGAGTTATTTTGCTCCCCAAATAGCAAAACTCATTTCCTAATCTAATACCCTCAGCATCACCCGATTTAATTCAACTACATTTCATTATCCTCATTTTGCTTTTGTTGATGTTCATCTTATATTGTCCTTTCAAGACACTGTCCATTCTGCTGAGCTACTCTTCCTGGTCCTTGCTGTCTCTGACAGAATTACAATGTCATTGACAAACCTCGAAGTTTTAATTTCTTCTCCATGGATTTTAATTACTACTCCAAAATTTTTCTTTTGTTTCCTTTGCTGTTCGCTCAGTATACAGATTAAATAACATCGGGGATAGGCTGTCTCACTCCCTTCCCAACCACTGCTTCCCTTTCGTGCCCCTCAACTCTTATAACTGCAATCTGGTTTCTGTACAAATTGTAAACAGCCTTTCACTCCCTGTATTTTACCCCTGCCACCTTCGTAATTTGAAAGAGAGTATTCCAGTCAACATTGTCAAAAGCTTTCTCTTAATCCACAAATGCTAGAAACTTAGGTTTGCCTTTCCTTAATCTATTTTCTAAGGTAAGTCGTAGGGTCAGCATTGCCGCACGTGTTCCAACATTTCTACGGAACCCAAACTGATCTCCCCTGAGGTTGGCTTCTACCAGTTTTTCCATTCGTCTGTAAAGAATTTGTATTTTGCAGCCATGGCTTACTAACCTGACAGTTTGGTAATTTTCACATCTGTCAACACCTGCTTTCTTTGGGATTGGCATTATTATATTCTTCTTGAAGTCAGAGGGCATTTCGTTTGTCTCATACATCTTGCTCACCAGATGGTAGAGTTTTGTCAGGGCTGGCTCTCCCAAGGCTATCAGTACTTCTAATGGAATGCTGTCTACTCCATGGGCCTTGTTTCGACTTAGGTCTTTCAGTGCTCTGTCAAACTCTTCACGTAGTATCACACCTACCCCAACTTAGGTCTTTCAGCGCTCTGTCAAACTCTTCATGCAGTATCATATCTACAATTTCATCTTCATCTACATCCTCTTCCATTTCCATAATACTGTCCTCAAGAACATCGCCCTTGTATAGTGCCTCTATATACTCCATCCACCTTTCTGTTTTCCCTTCTTTGCTTAGAACTGGGTTTCCATCTGAGCTCTTGATATTCATGCAAGTGGTTCTCTTTCTCCAAAGGTCTCTTTAATTTTCCTGTAAGCAGTATCTATCTTACCCCTAGTGATATACGCCTCTACATCCTTGCATTTGTCCTCTAGGCACCCCTGCTTAGCCATTTTGCACTTCCCGTCGATCTCATTTTTGAGACGTTTGTATTCCTTTTTGCCTGCTTCATTTACTCCATTTTTGTATTTTCTCCTTTCAACAATTAAATTCAATGTCTCTTCTGTTACCCAAGGATTTCTATTAGCTCTTGTCTTTTTACTTACTTGATCCTCTGCTGCCTTCACTATTTTTATCTCTCAAAGCAACCCATTCTTCTTCTACTGTATTTCTTTCCCCCATTCTTGTCAATTGTTCCCTAATGCTTTCCCTGAAACTCTGTACAACCTCTGGTTCTGTCAGTTTATCCAGGTCCCATCTCCTTAAATTCCCAACTTTTTGCAGTTTCTTCAGTTTTAATCTACAGTTCATAACCAATCGATTGTGGTCAGAGTCCACATCTGCCCCTGGAAATGTATTACAATTTAAAACCTGGTTCCTAAATCTCTGTCTTACGATTATATAATCTATCTGAAACCTGTCAGTATCTCCAGGCTTCTTCCATGTATACAACCTTCTATTATGATTCTTGAACCAAGTGTTAGCAATGATTAAGTTATGCTCTGTGCAAAATTCTACCAGGTGGCTTCCTCTTTCATTCCTCACCCCCATTCCATATTCACCTACTACGTTTCCTTCTCTTCCTTTTCCTACCATCGAATTCCAGTCACCCATGACTATTAAATTTTCATCTCCCTTCACTATCTGAATAATTTCTTTTATCCCATCATACATTTCATCAATCTCTTCGTTGTCTATGGAGCTAGTCAGCATATAAACTTGTACTACTGTGGTAGGCGTGGGCTTCGTGTCTATCTAGGCCACAATAATGTGTTCACTATGCTGTTTGTAGTAGCTTACCCGAATTCCTATTTTTTTTAAATCCATAATTAAACCTACTCCTGCATTACCCCTATTTTATAATCCTGTATTCACCTGGCCAGAAGTCTCGTTCCTCCAGCCACTGAACTTCACTAATTCCCACTACATCTAACTTTAACCTATCCATTTCCCTTTTTAAATTTTCTAACCTACCTGCTCGATTAAGGGATCTGAAATTCCACCCTCCAATCTGTAGAACACCAGTTTTCTTTCTCCTGAAAACAACGTCCTCCTGAGTAGTCCTTGCCTGGAGATCCAAATGAGGGGCTATTTTACCTCCAGAATATTTTACCCAAGAGGACACCATCATCATTTAACCATACAGTAAAGCTGCATGCCCTCGGGAAAAATTACGGCTGTAGTTTCTCCTTGCTTTCAGCCGTTCACAGTACCACCACAGTAAGGCCGTTTTGGTTAGTGTTACAAGGCCAGATCAATCAATCATCCAGACTGTTGCCCCTGCAACTACTGAAAATGCTGCTGCCCTTCTCCAGGAACCACACGTGCCCCTCTTCAGGAACCACATGTTTGTCTGGCCTCTCAACAGATACCCCTCTGTTGTGGTTGCACCTACGATACGGCTATCTGTTTCATTGAGGCATGCAAGCTTCCCCTCCAATGGCAAGGTCCATGGTCCATGGTTCCTATCAACATCTAAACCTCTAAAATGCTGCTCTTAACTCCCAACTTCTTTCTGCCGTGTACCCTGTGGGCACCTATTTGAAATGCATTCTGAGTGGTATGTTTTACATATGCTGGTTCTTTTCTCCTCCTAAAGGGCTACTTCAGCCTCCACTACATTTAATTGTGTGGGTTTTTGTTGGATATTCTGGTAGCTACGTTCCCTTAGTATAGTATAGTCACCTGCATCGAACTTAAAAATATAAGAAACAAGACACTCACTCAATTAGTCACATACGCAAAACTATTAAGATTACATTAAATAATAAAAACTGTGCAACATAAGAACAGATAGTGTGTGCTTCACTCACAAATCTATGAGCTCCATACCTGAAAGATTTCTCTTACTGTTGCATTCAAAAGAACACTATTTTTTCTTTCTCCACAAATGAGAGAACTTTCAAGTTAAATACTTATGAACTCATTCAGAATCATATTTTCAATCTGCAGTGGAGAGTGTGCTGTTTCTGTCGGATTAAAACTGTTAAGCTGGGCCGAGATTCAAACTTGGGACATTTGCCTGCGAAAGGTGAAGGTTCTGAGATCGAGTCTCAGGGCTGCATACAGTTTTAAACTGCCAGGAAGTTTCATTTATGAGCTCATGTTGTACACTCAGTGAAGTGTACACTGCTTGACTTATGCTAGAACTTTAAATAATATAGTCTTACCTCATATCTAGGAAAGATCTTCTATGAGCTCTCTCAGGATTTCGCTGAGGAAGAGGATAGGCATACTGCCCACTGTAACTAAAAATGTATATATACATAAGAAAAGTATTATATTTTTTTTTGGGAAAAATGCAATATTGGTAACTTAAACTATTTACAATATGAATGAATTTATTTAAATCACACAATATATCAAAAATATGATAAATCAAATGAATTGCCTGAAATTTAATTCCTTTCTGATGCAATTGTTTGTGTCTAACTTTTAGAAATTAAAATCAAATAATGGAAAATACACAGTGGAGTAATGAATCTAAGTTATAATAAATATAAGTTGTAAGTTGAAATGTTAGTACTATTAACTGCATTCCTACACAGATAGATCTTCAGATCATGCTGATTATCTGTGGAACATGGAATTAACAATATTCTGAGAAGGAAAGTTGCTACTCACCATATTGTGGAGATGCTGAGTCGCAGATAGGCACAACAAAAAGATTTTTACACTTAAAGCTTTCGGCCATGGTCTGTGTCAACAATAGACACACATACGTACACACACACATACACACACAATCACACAAACGCAACTCACATACACGATTGCTGTCTCAGGCAACTGAAACCACACTGCGAGCAGCAGCACCAGTGTATGATGGGAGTGGCGACTGGGTGAAAATTTAAAGAAACTATTATAAACTTTCCACTGCTCAGATGAACAATGACAAAAGATTATTTCCACTATGAAGGTGTAAGTTAGTCAATTCCATGTTCAAACAATGGAAATTCAGGATGAAACGTAACAATATGCTGAGAAGGAAAGTTGTTACTTTCCATATAGTAGAGATGCTGAGTCGCAGATAGGCACAACAAAAAGATTTGCACACTTAAAGCTTTTGGCCATAGCCTGTGTCAACAATAGACACACATACTTACACACACACACACACACACACATGCAAACGCAACTCACACACGCAACTGCTGTCTCAGGCAACTGAAACCACACTGCGAGCAGCAGCACCAGTGCATGATGGGAGTGGCGACTGTGTGGGGGAAAGGAGGAGGCTGGGGCAGGGAGGGGGGGATAGTATGGTGGGGATGGTGTACAGTGTGGTGCTGCAGGTTGGGTGGCAGGCAAGAGAGAGCTGTGGAGTGGGGGGGGGGGGGGCGGGGAGTAGCAGAAAAGGAAAGAAATAGAGGGAAATAAATAAAAAATAAAATAAAATAAAAAAATTGGGGTGGTGGTGGAATGACAGCTGTGTAGTGCTGGAATGGGAGGAGGGAAGGGGCTGGATGGGTGAGGACAGCGACTAACGAAGGTTGAGGCCAGGAGGATTATGGGAACATAGGATGTATTGCAAAGAAGGTTCCCATCTGCGCAGTTCAGAAAAACTGGTGTTGGTAGGAAGGATCCATATGGTGCAAGCTGTGACGCAGTCATTGAAATGAAGGATATCATGTTTGGCAGCTTGTTCAGCAACAGGGTGGTCCACTTGTTTCTTGGCCACAGTTTGTCGGTGGCCATTCATGCGGATAGACAGGTAGTTCGTTGTCATGCCTACATAGAATGCAGCACAGTGGTTGCAGCTTAACTTGTAGGCCACATGACTGGTTTGACAGGCAACCCTACCTTTGATGGGATAGGTGATGTTAGTGACTGGAAGTGGGGGCACAGTAACTGGCCACAATGGGGCATCCTGCGTGGTTAGGTTTATGGACTTTAGGAAGCATGTAGAAGGTAGGAGTGCGAGGAGTGGTAGGGGTGGCCAGTTACTGTTCCCCCCTCTGACAGAATCTCTGCTCTCGTAGACCAACACCTTCAACCTATTACCTGGAACATACCCTATTATATAAAAGATACCAACCATTTCCTCCACCAACTCGCCACAGTTTCTGTCCCTTTACCACACGCTGCCCTGCTCGTCACTGTACACTAACATTCCTAATGCCCATGGCCTTCCAGCTATTGAAAGCTACCTTTCCCAATGCCCGACGGATTCCAAACCAACAATCTCCTTCCTAGTTGCCATGACCAACTATATCCTCATCCACAATTACTTCTTCTTTGAAGGCATTACCTACAAACAAATCCGGCACTTCTCCCCCTCCCTCTATCCTGCTTGCCACCCAACCTGCAGCACTACACTGTCCACCGTCTCCACCATACTATCCCCGCCTCAGCCTCCTCCTTTCCCCCACCCAGTCGCCACTCCCATCATACACTTGTGCTGCTGCTTGCAGTGTGGTTTCAGTAGCCTGACACAGCAATTATGTATGTGAGTTGTGTTTGTGTGTGTGTGTGTATGAATGTGTGTCTATTGTTGACACAGGCCATGGCCGAAAGCTTTAAGTGTGAAAATCTTTTTGTTGTGCCTATCTGTGACTCAGCATCTCCACAATATGGTGAGTAGCAATTTTCCTTCTCAAAATATTGTTAATTCCATGTTCCATAGATAATCAGCATGATCTGAAGATGTTGCCCAAATACAGAGCCAACCCACAAGAGTCATGAGTAATTATAGTAACTTCTTCTTACAGACACAATGACGAAGACCATACCTGTTCAGTTATAGGGAATTGGTCTTATTGATTCAGCAAGTTTTTAGTCCAGAGATTCCTTTCTTCTAATTCATATTTAGACTTCTGAATACTAGAATAAAATGTCGAGCTATTATAGGCTCTAGATATCCTGAAATCGGCTGCCAGATTAAAGATTCCTCACATTTTTTAATTTAATATATCGATCTTAAAGAATACAACAAAAAGTTTTGCAAATTCCTTGTGTCAAAGTGAAAATCTCTTTCTCTTAGAACCAAAAATGTGTTATGGGCTTACAGTGTCATATGTTTTAAGATGCATCGGGATGTATTAGGAGGGTATCATTCAGAGGAAGGCAAGAGCATACCATGTTCAAATGGAACGTGCCTAGTAAAGCAAGAGGATGCTCAAATTAACTTTCAGACTGATTTTTCAGAGGATTTGCAACTATATTATAACAAAGTTGACCAGTCTGTGAACTGTAAATTTTGTTACTTTACTGCATGCAAATGAATGCTGTAAATTAACCCTTCACTGTCTTAATTTACTTACAAGAAAATGCTTGATAATGAAAATGCTAACCAAAATTAAATATTTGTGGGTATGAACATAGGAAAATAGAGAAGAACACAGTAGCTGAGATGGTCTTCATTGTATATAGTTATGTGCAGATGTGATACCTACAATGAACTGTGCTCTTAACTTGCAGACTGACAATGACTATCTACAACAGGCAACAAAATTTCATTTTATTCTGCAAAGCAACTCAATCATTAAGAATTTTCTTTGTTCCTCAGTTCCTGCAGTCTTAAAAACAGCATCAAATTTTATCTCTAAGCCAGTCTAGAATTTTCTGGGAAAAAACTACATGCAGTTTCAGTATTTTGCCAAACCGCATGTCTAAAATCTGATCTTTCAGACTTAGCAAAAGATTACTTCTCGGCATACAGTAATGCATTTGATCTATTTATTACCAAAAAAATCCCATGTTCATTCCAGTGTCACAACTTGAGGAGTGGTGGTAATCTATCTCACTACAGTGTCACAATTTTGGGAACAATGGTAATCTATCTAGTGCAGTTCGTAGATATGCTTCAATTAAATAAACAACAGTTCAGGGGACAGAAAGTTAAGGACTCTAAGGAACTGAATCTTATACAATAATCCCATGCTGCTTATTTCGCATATGATTGCTCATTACTGAAATATGGTGTAGTATTCCAGGGGGAACTGTTGAGCAAGCCAGGCGTATCTTTGGCACCAGAAAAAGATAATTAGATTAGTATGAGATGTAGGCCAAAGAACATCATGCAAGTAGCTCTTTACAGAAGAGAAAATTGTACCACTTTCCTGACTGTTCATATTAGAAAAGGTAATAATTGTATGAGGAAAATTAAACATTAACGATCAATGTATCTCTCATAATGAATCCATACACAGCTATTTTACAAGCCAAGCAAATGATGTACATATTCAACATACAAATACAGCTGCATTCCAGAAATGTATACTCCATTCTAACAGTAAACTGCATAATGCATTACTGAGGTACATAAAAATAAGAAGGTTGCCCAGAAAGTAATGCACCAAATTTTTTTTCTTCAACAATTTTTTATTGAACATAATGAAAATTACACACATGAAAGAATGGGGTTTTATCTATACACTGTGTTTTTCCATGTAATCTCCATCCTGTTCAATGTCCTTCCTCCACTGTGAAATAAGGGTGTGTATACCCTGTTGGTACCATTCCTTGTCCTGGTAGAGGAACCAGTGCTTCACTGTGTGAATCACTTCCTCATGGTCCTCAAAATGTCTTCCATGAACGGCAGCCTTTACTGGCCGAAACAAAGAGGAAGTCCAAGGGAGGCTAGGTTAGGGCTGTAGGGTGGATGGGGTAACACTGTCCAATGCTATTTAGCGAGGTGTTCAGCAGTCCTCTGACTTGTGTGGGGCCAAATGTTATCGAATTGCATCAAAACATCTCCTGGGTTGCTGTGGCCTCAAAGTCGCCAGAAGCGTGTCTAGAGTTTTGTTAATGTGTTGACATATGCTTCTGAATCAACGGCACCGTCTCATGGCATCACATCAATGAGAATCACACCTTCACAGTACCAGAACATGTTAATCATGACCTTACTGGCGAAGCAGTTGCTTTGAATTTTTTCTTCTGTTGGGAATGGGAATGGCGCCATTCCATAGACTGTTGTTTTGTTTTGGGCTCAATCCATGACAAGAAGGCCTCTCCCTCAGCTTGCAACAAATCAAGACAAATGTTTTTTCTGTGCGATTTGTGATCCACCATCAGACACTGTGGGACCCATCTTGCACACACTTGTGGTATCCCAGAGTGTGGCTAATCACATCCACACTTCCTTTGCTGATTGACAGATGTAGTGCCAACTGCTGAGTTGTAATGTGCCTGTCCTTGTGGATGACAACATCAGCTCACTACAATATATCAGGTGTGACAGCCGTGGATGGTCTCCTTGACCACTGAAAATTGTGGAGCTCCGCCAAACCACCTTCTGATGACCTCACCCTCCATGCCTAGCGACTAACTGTATTTCTGTCAAGAGCAGATGCTCCTAAGACTATGCACAAGCCTTTGTGAATATCCCCCACTGTTTCTTTCTTTGCAGTGAGAAATTCAATGACGGCACGTTGCTCACCTACAGACGCTATTTTGAAACTGTCCTGCAGCTATGCTATCTATTGGAAGTGATGGAAACTTGGCATGCTCTGCTCACTCAGGAGACTGCAAATAATACATATTTAACATTTTTCACTGGACCAACCACTGTAGTAAGGGCCAGCATACATTCAAATAATAAGTAAAAGATGAATGGATTGGGCAGTGCTTCTATTCTGTGAAGGAGTATCTAGAAAAAGCAAAATTGTACACGTTGGCACATAATAAACTGGCCCCCGAGCAGACCACTCGCTAATTACATACGAGTTGGTCCCCGACACAAGCAGATACAAAAAGAAATAGATAAAAATGTAATAATCAGATAAATATATCTAAAAAGGCCTTTACAAATGTCTGCTTGTGTCTGTGTATGTGCGGATGGATATGTGTGTGTTTGCGAGTGTATACCTGTCCTTTTTTCCCCTAAGGTAAGTCTTTCCCCTCCCGGGATTGGAATGACTCCTTACCCTCTCCCTTAAAACCCACATCCTTTCATCTTTCCCTCTCCTTCCCTCTTTCCTGATGAAGCAACCGTTTGTTGCGAAAGCTTGAATTTTGTGTGTATGTTTGTGTGTCTATCGACCTGCCAGCGCTTTTGTTTGGTAAGTCTCATCATCTTTGTTTTTAGATATATTTTTCCCACGTGGAATGTTTCCCTCTATTATAATAATCAGATAATAAGGAAATAACAAATAAGCTAATACAAAGATCAATATTTACTGAGCTGATGACAATTGACGGGTGCTTCTAGTACTTGGGGCTGGTTTTTCGTGAGCCATCCTACCACTCTTTGATGCTATAATTGTAAAATATAATATCACTAACTAAAACATTGTGTTTTCCATAAGAAATGTTTGTAGTACTTAAGGGGTGACTTGCTGTACGTAGTACAATACTAGATTTACAAGGTCATTAAATAAATAAATTTATTTTATTAACTGCTACCCTACAATGTGTCAAATACAACATAGACCATACGACTAATTGTGCACGAAAGAAATACTGTAAAGTTGATGAATCTGCCTTGTTCAACACTACAAGAAGCCACAATGATCCCACTGCTCTTACTATGGGATTACTGGATCTAATACTAAAATAAGGTATAATATTTGTTTGCTTACAATGGTGAGAACATTACAATTGAACCACCATAAAAATTTAACTGTACTGATACTCCATATAATAAAAAATATTAATTTTTTATCGTTAGATATATACTTTGACCCAAACCTTCGACAACGAAGAACTCCAATGGGCTCTCTATGTACATGATATGCAGGCTCACGTGCTATGTCACTGAATTCATCTCTAAAAGAGAAAAGAAAAAGAAGTTCATCATTAATTAGTACTCAGACCTGCAGAAACATATAAACAAAGTTCAAAATTGTTCTTTACAAAACATTTATGACACTCCATGCAAGTTCACCTCCTACTAACACAATGTGGCTATAAGTGCATGGAACAAATACTACAAATTTCAAAAGCCAATGTTGTAAGTCATCAGTGGATTTTGAGCTTTCTCAGCATAGTAAATATATTCACCTCAAGCATGTACTTTCAGCTAATACACCTTCATCCAATACATTTGTCCCCAGAGTCACTTGACTATTGTCGTTCCATCTTACAAGTGTCATAGAACTCTCTGTATCATGTAAAACATGAGTAGTACCTCATGGTGCCTTCTTTATATCTAACATGGGTGCCTTCTCCAAGCGATCATTTCTCAGGTTTCCTATGCATTTGATTCCATCTGAAGTAAGAGATTTCATGTAGCAGAAAAAGAGTTAAATTAATTATCAATGTCCACTGTGCTGTTCTGAGGGATGTAGCCCACACAGAGCTTTTCAACTACAGAATGTCCCATGGCTTATGGGGATCTCTTTGACTTGCTCCAACATATTGCTCAAATTTGATGAGATATCCATTAGATGTAGTAAACACCACCAATTGAAACCATAGCGAATTGGCTTGCCTCTTATAAACCATTTCACAAAGTGGTGGCCATAATAAGGCTCTATGTCTGGAAATTTCTTATTTAGATGTGAAACTAATGGCCAAACCTTATAAACTTTACCTTCTTTTTCAATACTGTCATTATCATTGACATGGAAGAATCTATAAATTTTGTCAAAAGTATTTCTGGAGATAGAATATGAAACAAGGACATTGTTTGTGTCAGGTCTGGTCTCCCAGTACATACATTTATGCATGACTTATTTGTATGCTATGTCCCTTTTGAGCAGCACATTTGATGACTGTCTCTCTCATCAGAATCTCAACCAAATCAGCATAAGAGAGAGAGAGAGAGAGAGAGAGAGAGAGAGAGAGAGAGAGGGATCTATTAGAGACGAGTTTGATGTGCAGAGATGTTCTATTATATCAGTTGTATGATCACAAGATACCTCAAATTTTTGTGAAGAGTCTATAGAGTCTAGTCTTTCTTCTATTCAGTGTCTTGTTTTCATAAGTCGAGACTGCGATTGTGATTTGGAACAGCAGTGATTTTTCTCTTGAGCGGATAAAGGTGTAACATTTTCAACAAGGCCATCAGTATTTACTGATCTTATCTCTGCAGTTTGTCCCAGAACATTCTTCTCTAAACCAGCGACAGTGGTGGGTTGATCTTCCGCATCACCACCTGCATCATCTTTATCAGTGTCCTCACCATCATTTGGCGGAACAAGTACAAATTCAAGCTCCTGACATGTATCAAATATGTCAGACAAAGTTTCATTATTTTCTTCTGTCAAGAACATGACATTTAGACCTCTCCTTTTCCAGTTTATATCTGAAATAAATCGTACCAACTGCAAGAAAATGACCCCTTACTGCCCCCCCCCCCCCCCCCCACTCCTCGTATGATATTTCATACGTAAAGGTATAAGACAGAACCACAGCAAAGCAAATAAAGTACTCTTTACCAATTTGTACTTGTATATAAATACAGTACATACTACAAAAGCCGGCCGAAGTGGCCGTGCGGTTAAAGGCGCTGCAGTCTGGAACCGCAGGACCGCTACGGTCGCAGGTTCGAATCCTGCCTCGGGCATGGATGTTTGTGATGTCCTTAGGTTAGTTAGGTTTAACTAGTTCTAAGTTCTAGGGGACTAATGACCTCAGCAGTTGAGTCCCATAGTGCTCAGAGCCATTTGAACCATACTACAAAAATATCTGTTATTGTTAATTCAAATTGTGAATCTAATGGGTGAACATCCTGGTGATCATCCCCAATCTACTTTTTGCTGTATTCAACCAGTAATGCTCTTACATTTTTAACACCCTGCAGTTTTAAACTTTCCAAAAATTGCAAATAAAAGTAATTCTTCAGATTCACCTGAATTGTTCCTACTAACATTGAACTCTTTACTTAAATATTTCCCTAATCTGACCACAATTGTTTCCTTAAATGATGAAGTTTTATTGGGTAATGACTGGTGAAATAAATTGGATTTGTCATCAAAGACATCTTTCACATTATATTTTTCAAGTATGAGAAGCAACATCGTGCCTGGATAGCCATGTGCATTAGTAATCTGCTTCTGGGATTTGAGGAGGCATGCCAGATCCAGATTGAATCCGCCTGGTGCATTAATAATGAGAGTCGGTGTATGGGTCAGTCATAATGTTGATTTTAGATGGTTTCCCATATCTGCCTCTGTGAATACTAGGCTGGCACCCACATCTGTTACGTGATTCGCTAACACTTTGAAAACATGCTCAACATCAGGGGAGGCAGGAGTGGTGTCACGAAGGGCATCTGGCCACCCTCCACCACTAACATTGTCAAACCCAGTTTAACATGTTGACGCTGTACAATATGGGATAAGACCAGAAAGAAGAGGAATAAAAGGTCGAAAGCAACCAAGTCTTTATCCCATCTGTAAACACAGTCATTAAAACTTGGTCACCTTCACAACAATCACTTTATGTTAACACCATGGTATTCGTTTTATTGAAACGTTCCAACAATTTAGATTTACAGGAAACTTAAGACCCACGGCGGAAGGACACTCTCGGTGGAGTGGTGAGGATTTCATGAAGGATGGATCTCATTTCAGGACAGGATTTGAGGAAGTCGTATCCCTGCTGGAGAGCCACATTCAGAGTATGATCCAGTCCCGGAAAGTATCCTGTCACAAGTGGGGCACTTTTGGGGTTCTTCTGTGGGAGGTTCTGGGTTTGAGGGGATGAGGAAGTAGCTCTGGTTATTTGCTTCTGTACCAGGTCGGGAGGGTAGTTGCGGGATGCGAAAGCTGTTTTCAGGTTATTGGTGTAATGGTTCAGGGATTCACGACTGGAGCAGATTCATTTGCCACGAAGACCTAAGATGTAGGGAAGGGACCGTTTGATATGGAATGGGTGGCAGCTGTCATAATGGAGGTACTGTTGCTTGTTGGTGGGTTTGATGCGGACGGATGTGTGAAGCTGGCCATTGGACAGATGGAGGTCAACGTCGAGGAAAGTGGCATGGGATTTGGAGTAGGACCAGGTGAATCTGATGTAACCAAAGGAGTTCAGGTTGGAGAGGAAATTCTGGAGTTCTTCTTCACCGTAAGTCCTGATCATGAAGATGTCATCAATAAATCTGTACCAAACTTTGGGTTGGCAGGCCTGGGTAACCAAGAAGGCTTGCTCTAAGCGACCCATAAATAGGTTGGCGTACGAGGGGGCCATCCTGGTACCCATGGCTATTCCCTTTAATGTCTGGCCTTCAAAAATAAAGAAGTTGTGAGTTAGGATGAAGCTGGCTAAGGTAATGAGGAAAGAGGTTTTTGGTAGAGTGGCAGGTGATCGGCGAGAAAGGAAGTTCTCCATTGCTGCGGGGCCCTGGACGTGTGGGATATTTGTGTATAAGGAAGTGGCATCAATGGTTAGAAGGATGGTCTCCGGGGGTAACAGATTGGGTAAGGATTCAAGGCGTTCGAGAAAGTGGTTGGTGTCTTTGATGAAGGATGGGAGACTGCATGTAATGGCTTGAAGGTGTTGATGCAAAGATACGTTCTGTGGAGGCTTGGTAACCAGCTACAATGGGGCAGCTGGGATGTTTGGGTTTGTGAATTTTAGGAAGTAGGTAGAAGGTAGGGGTGCGGGGTGTCGGTGGGGTCAGGAGGTTGATGGAGTCAGGTGAAAGGTTTTGTAGGGGGCCTAAGGTTCTGAGGATTCCTTGAAGCTCCACCTGGACATCAGGAATGGGATTACCTTGGCAAACTTTGTATGTAGTGTTGTCTGAAAGCTGACGCAGTCCCTCAGCCACATACTCCCGACGATTAAGGACCACGGTCGTGGAACCCTTGTCAGCCAGAAGAATGACGCTGGATCGGTCAGCCTTCAGATCACGGATAGCCTGGACTTCAGCTGTGGTGATGCTGGTACTAGGATTAAGGTTTTCAAGAAATATTGAGAGGCAAAGCTGGAAGTGAGAAATTCCTGGAAGGTTTGGAGAGGGTGATTTTGAGGAAGAGGAGATGGGTCCCATTGTGATGCAGGACGGAACTGTTCCAGGCAGGGTTCAATTTGGATAGTGTCTTGGGGAGTTGGATCATTAGGAGTAGGATTAGGATTATTTTTCTTCATGGCAAAGTGATATTTCCAGCAGAGACTACGAGTGTAGGACAGTAAATCTTTGACGAGGGCTGTTTGGTTGAATCTGGGAGTAGGGCTGAAGGTGAGGCCTTTGGATAGGACAGAGATTTCGGATTGAGAGAGAGGTTTGGAGAAAAGGTTAACTACTGAATTGGGGTGTTGTAGTTCCAGATTGCGTTGACTAGAATTTTGAAGTTTTGGGGGGAGTGGGGCTGGAAGTGGGAGATTGAGTAGATGGGAGAGACTGGGTCTGTGTGCAATGAGAGGAGGTTGAGGTTTGTTGGAAAGGTTGTGGAGGGTGAGTGAGATGCCTTTTCGGCGGTGGGAAACCAGGAGATTGGATAGTTTTTGAGGTGGAGGGTGGCATGCTGTTCTAATTTGCGGTTGGCCTGTAGGAGGATGCTCTGAACAGCCGGTGTGGATGTGGGAGAGGAAAGATTGAGGTGTGCTGCAATTACAGTAGGGCGTCGATTATCCGAAGTAATTGGGGGACATGGGTGTTCGGAAAGCTGGTTTGTTCGGTTAATTGAACTGTACATGTTTATTTGCTAAAAATTTTCAATCATACCTTGCGAATTTTCTTCTGTGTCCAAAATTTTATTCCAGGCTTTCTTCAAATTCTCTTCCTTTACAGTATTCCATGCTGGGCTGATCATGTAGGACATGTCTTTCAAGTCAATATTGTTATGATTTCTTAAGAGATTTTCTTCTCCATCCTCCTCTCTTTCTAACAATAACTTACACAACAATTCTTTCCTGTAATATCGTTTGAAAGTCTCAATAACGCCTTGATCCATGGGCTGTAATAAGGAGGTTACATTAGGTGGAAGAAATATTACCTTCATGAACTCGTCCTTTTCGTTTAAAATATCACATGACGGATGAGTTGGTGCATTGTCAACGAGAAGTAGTGTTTTCTCCCTCTTCCCATTCTTTAGCTGATGAGCTTTTACAGAGGGTATGAAAACGTCCAGAAACCACTTCATAAAAATCGTACTATCCATCCAGGCACTCTTCTGTGAAGTGTACACAACAAGCAAGGCTGACGTATTAACGTGCTTGAAACAACGCGGTTTTTTACTTTTACCAATGACGAACATAGGCAGTCGGTGACTTCCAGTAGCATTAGCACAAGCCAAAGCTGTAATACGGTCCTTGCTTGTTTTAGGACCAGGTGCTGCTAATTCATGACGTGAAACAAGAGATTTTCCTCGATAAAGCATTCCAGTTAAGTCCAGTTTCGTCAGCATTGTAAACTTTTTCGAGAGCATAATCTTCTTCCCTTAATACGTCCCTTCGTTTGCCTTTGAAAGAATCAGCTGCTGAAGATTCAGCCGACAGTTTTTCTCCTGTATTGTAAGCTCACAAATGCCGTGTCTTTTGTTTTTTTATATCCGTAATTGTCGACTTCCCCACCTTGTAATCATTGGATAAAGTGGTTGCAGATTCACCTTCTTCTATCCTTTTAATAATTTCGTACTTGTCCCTCATAGAAAGGACAACACGTTTAAGTTTAAGCATTCTGTATCGCAAGTTCACTTTTTCACGCAGCAGCACACAAGTGGTCGTAACAGAGAACAGAAGGTGACTGTTTGCACCGTGACAAGCTCTTCTTGGAGGCGTGCAATCCCTCAAACTGCGCGGAGCAGCACGCCTCAACTTAAAGCTGGCGCAGCTGTTGCTGTGAACAGCTTTGATACTGCCGCTACTTCTACTGACAGAGCCAAGCCGACAGAAGTGTGCAAATTGTTGAAACACAGCGACTAGCGGCTTGGCCGGTCAGCAGCGCCTTGTGAAGGCCCCATTAGAAGCAATGTTCCGCCAGCGGTGGCCCAGTGCAGTGACTACTGTGGGAAACTTGGTTTGGGAGAGAGGGGGACGACGGACGGTAGGGTGGGAGAGTAACAGGTGCGAGCGAGTACACAGTTCGGTTAAGCGGTCATTCGGTTGACTGACGTTCGGATAATCGATGCTGTACTGTAGTCCCTAATAATGGTTGTATACGATTCTCATCACAGTGTCGTCAAAATGATGTGACCTTCCTTCCAGGGACTTTCATTTAAATTCATGAAGAATCTCTGTAACACTTGTATGTTTATTGAAGCTAACGTTATCAAATCTAGAAGCTTGCCTATAAATTTCTTCGATTTCTTCCTTTGGTCTGACCAGGTGAGGATCCCCAGCAGTACTCTAGAATGAGATGAGCTACCAACAATTAAAGGGAACAGCCATGGGTACCCGGATGGCCCCCTCGTACACCAACCTATTTATAGGTCGCTTAGAGCAAGCCTTCTTGGTTACCCAGGCCAGCCAACCCAAAGTTCGGTACAGATTTGTTGATGACACCTTCATGATCTGGACTCACAGTGAAGAAGAACTCCATAATTTCCTCTCCAACCTCAACTCCTTTGGTTCCATCAGATTCACCTGGTCCTACTCCAAATCCCATGCCACTTTCCTCGACGTTGACCTCCATCTGTCCAATGGCCAGCTTCACACATCCGTCCACATCAAGCCCACCAACGAGCAACAGTGCCTCCATTATGACAGCTGCCACCCATTCCATATCAAATGGTCCCTTCCCTACAGCTTAGGTCTTCGTGGCAAACGAATCTGCTCCAGTCGTGAATCCCTGAACCATTACACCAATAACCTGAAAACAGCTTTCGCATCCCGCAACTACCCTCCCGACCTGGTACAGAAGCAAATAACCAGAGCTACTTCCTCATCTCCTCAAACCCAGAACCTCCCACAGAAGAACCCCAAAAGTGCCCCACTTGTGACAGGATACTTTCCAGGACTGGATCAGACTCTGAATGTGGATCTCCAGCAGGGATACGACTTCCTCAAATCCTGCCCTGAAATGAGAACCATCCTTCATGAAATCCTCCCCACTCCACCAAGAGTGTCTTTCCACTGTCCACGTAACCTTCGTAACCTCTTGGTTCATCCTCATGAAACCCCCAAACCACCTTCCCTACCCTCTGGCTCCTACCCTTGTAACTGCCCCCGGTGCAAAACCTGTCCCATGTACCCTCCCACCACCGCCTGTAACCCGGAAGGTGAGCCTCGTGTGAAAGCACCCACGCGATTTACCAACTGACCTGCCTACACTGTGAAGCCTTCTATGTGGGAATGACCAGCAACAAACAGTCCATTCGCATGAATGGACACAGGCAGACAGTGTTTGTTGGTAATAAGGATCACCCTGTGGCTAAACATGCCTTGGTGCACGGCCAGCACATCTTGGCACAGTGTTACACTGTGCGGGTTATCTGGATACTTCCCACCAACACCAACCTATCCGAACTCCGGAGATGGGAACTTGCTCTTCAATATATCCTCTCTTCCCGTTACCCACCAGGCCTCAATCTCCGCCAATTTCAAGTTGCCGCCACTCATACCTCACCTGTCATTCAACATCATCTTTGCCTCTGCACTTCCGCCTCGACTGACATCTCTGCCCAAACTCTTTGTCTTTAAATATGTCTGCTTGTGTCTGTATATGTGTGGATGGATGTGTGCGTGTGTGCGGGTGTGTGCCCGTCCTTTTTTCCCCCTAGGGTGGGTCTTTCCGCTCCCGGGATTGGGGTGGCTCCTTGCCCTCTCCCTTGGGGCCCACTTCCTTTCGTCTTTCCCTCTCCTTCCCTCTTTCCTGGTGGGGCGGCGGTTTGTTGCGAGGGCTTGAGTTTTGTGTGTGTGTCTGTTTGTGTTTCTATCGATCTGCCAGCGCTTTTGTATGGTAAGTCACATCTTTGTTTTTTATATATATATATAATAGAGGGAAACATTCCACGTGGGAAAAATTATATATAAAAACAAAGATGAGGTGACTTACCGAACGAAAGCGCTGGCAGGTCGATAGACACACAAACAAACACAAACATACACACAAAATTCAAGCTTTCGCAACAAACTGTTGCCTCATCAGGAAAGAGGGAAGGAGAGGAGAAGACGAAAGGAAGTGGGTTTTAAGGGAGAGGGTAAGGAGTCATTCCAATCCCGGGAGCGGAAAGACTTACCTTAGGGGGAAAAAAGGACAGGTATACACTTGCACACACGCACATATCCATTCACACATATAGACACAAGCAGACATATGTCTGCTTGTGTCTGTATGTGTGGATGGATATGTACGTATGTGCAAGTGTATATGTGTGGATGGATATGTGCGTGTGTGCAAGTGTATACCTGTCCTTTTTTCCCCCTAAGGTAAGTCATTCCGCTCCCGGGATTGGAATGACTCCTTACCCTCTCCCTTAAAACCCACTTCCTTTCGTCTTCCCCTCTCCTTCCCTCTTTCCTGATGAGGCCACAGTTTGTTGCGAAAGCTTGAATTTTGTGTGTTTGTTTGTGTGTCTATCGACCTGGCAGCACTTTCGTTCGGTAAGTCACCTCATCTTTGTTTTTTTTATATATATATATATATATATATATATATATATATATATATATATATATATATATATATAGAGAGAGAGAGAGAGAGAGAGAGAGAGAGAGAGGGAAACATTCCACATGGGAAAAATATACCTAAAAACAAAGATGATGTGACTTAATAAACGAAAGTGCTGGCACATCGATAGACACACAAACACAAACATACACAGAAAATTCAACTTTCAAATAACTTCCGGGAATTCAGCCAGGTAACACTTTCAGCGACCGCCGATATTTCGGCGGGAGAACACCCCGCCATTTCCAAGGCAAACTGCAACGGACAGGCGACGTACATGCAAATTTAATACCTCGGTTCTCGGACCCAAGCAGGAAAGATAACACACACACACTGAACACTAGTGCCACCAAAGATGGCCAAAGTCAGAGCTATCGATAGTGAGACTATGAATTCGCAGGTGAGGTAGCATTGAGTCTGTCCCTCTGTTTCTTGACAAGGGAGAGAGCCGGATTCCAAACAGAGTTTAAACAGAAACCTCCATCCCTGTTAACAAGGTTGCTCGCTAATTTAATCTCAACTGCCTCCCGAATCACACTGTCCCAATAGCTGGACGTGCATGCCAATATCTCGGTGTTATTATATAACATGGAGTGACCAGTATCCAAGCAATGTTCGGCAATAGCAGATCTATTTGGCTGCTGTAATCGTGTGTGCCGTTTATGCTCAGTACATCTGTCCTCCACGGTCCTGATAGTTTGACCAATATATGCCATGCCGCAGCTACAAGGGACACGATATACACCCGCCTTACGCAGTCCAAGATCATCCTTAACGGAACTCAAAAGTGCTCTAATTTTAGATGGAGGTCGGAAAACACATTTCACATCGTATTTCCGTAAAATACGACCGATCTTATTGGACGTGTTTCCTACGTAAGGCAAGAAGGCAGTAGACTTAGGTGTTGACTCAGAATTATCATCAATCACCTGATGTACAGTTGGTCGATAGCGCAACGCACGTTCAATCTGTCTATCACTGTAACCATTTTGACGAAATGTAACTTCAAGATGGGACAGCTCAGCTGGCAAAGTCTCAGCGTCAGAAACGATATGTGCCCTGTGTACCAAGGTACAAAGTACCCCTTCACGCTGAGCCGAATGGTGACAACTATTAGCTTGTAAGTACAAGTCGGTGTGAGTACGTTTCCTGTAGACTGCATGTCCCAATGATCCATCATCCTTCCTCCTAACCAACACGTCGAGAAAGGGAAGGCAACCATCCTTTTCCACCTCCATCGTAAAACAAATGTTCGGGTGGATCGAGTTCAGATGTTCTAGAAAGACATTCAAATTCTCCCTACCGTGAGGCCAAACAACGAAGGTATCGTCAACGTATCTATAGAAACAGGCGGGTTTTAAAGGCGCCGACTCCAATGCACGTTCCTCGAAGTCTTCCATAAACAAATTTGCGATCACAGGAGACAACGGACTACCCATCGCAACTCCATCTGTCTGCTCGTAATACTGGTCATTAAATAAAAAGTAAGTGGATGTCAACACATGCCTAAAGAGATTAGTTAAATCAGCACCAAACCTGGCTTCAATTAACCGCAACGAATCAGACAGAGGAACACGAGTGAAGAGAGAGACCACATCGAAACTCACTAAAATATCAGAGTCATTCAGCCTCAGTCCCTCCAAACGACGTAAAAAATCAGCTGAGTTCCTGATATGATGTTCACACCGTCCTACTTGTGGACTCAACAGAGATGCAAGATGCTTGGAAACACGATATGTCGGGGCGCCGATGTTACTCACTATAGGACGGAAAGGAACCCCTTCCTTATGAACCTTTGGAAGGCCATATAACCTAGGGGGAACCGCACTATAGGTGTTAAGCCTCTTGATTGTGTCCTGCGACAAACCACTTTTCTTCAGGAGGCTGTTGGTCTTTCTCTCAACACTTTTCGTGGGGTCAGCATCGATTCTGCGATACGTTGAATCAGATAGTAAACGTTGCATCTTTTGTACATAATCATGTTTATTTAAAACAACGGTGGCATTGCCCTTGTCAGCAGGTAAAATAACAATACTGGGATCAACCTTGAGAGAGCGTAAAGCAGCCCTCTCTGCTGCTGTTGCATTACTCTTGGGTGGACGAGCCCTAGTCAAAACACGGCATGCCTCCCTCTTAACTTCCTCTGCAGCGTCAGGAGGTAGTTTGCAAACTGCCTGTTCAATTGAACTAATAAAATCAACTACCGGCAAATTCTTCGGAGTGGGTGCAAAATTTAATCCTTTCCCTAGCACGGATAAGGTTGCGTCGTCAAAAGATTTCTCTGTGAGATTTATCACAGAACGTCGAGATATAACATCCGACTCCGCGCGATGAAAACGTTCAAACTTTGCCAAATGCCGGGCAGTAACGGAGTTGCACTCCCAGTCAGCTTGGGTCCATGAGGCACCGTCCAACCAATCCCAAGTGAAAACAGACACTTCAGATGCAACCATTAAATGAAAACGATACAATTCTTTGGAAACAGAATCCAAACGTCGACGAGTAAAACGAATCCTTTCGCGAACAAGAGCCAAGCCAGCACGTTGCTTAATTCGGTTGGCGGCAGGAGAATTAATATGGTGCACAACCTTAGCAAATGTTGGGACATGATTTTCATCACGACACCTCAATAAAAACGACAAAGCACATTGCAGTCTAACTCGACAGCTACGAAGTTTATCCAACTTACGTAAACACCGATACATTTCCTCCCCGTAGAGGTAAACAATGTGAGACCTGAGTTTCTCCTGGCGTATACAACTTTCAAATAACTTCCGGGAATTCAGCCAGGTAACACTTTCAGCGACCGCCGATATTTCGGCGGGAGAACACCCCGCCATTTTCAAGGCAAACTGCAACGGACAGGCGACGTACATGCAAATTTAATACCTCGGTTCTCGGACCCAAGCAGGAAAGATAACACACACACACTGAACACTAGTGCCACCAAAGATGGCCAAAGTCAGAGCTATCGATAGTGAGACTATGAATTCGCAGGTGAGGTAGCATTGAGTCTGTCCCTCTGTTTCTTGACAAGGGAGAGAGCTGGATTCCAAACAGAGTTTAAACAGAAACCTCCATCCCTGTTAACAAGGTTGCTCGCTAATTTAATCTCAACTGCCTCCCGAATCACACTGTCCCAATAGCTGGACGTGCATGCCAATATCTCGGTGTTATTATATAACATGGAGTGACCAGTATCCAAGCAATGTTCGGCAATAGCAGATCTATTTGGCTGCTGTAATCGTGTGTGCCGTTTATGCTCAGTACACCCCGCCGAAATATCGGCGGTCGCTGAAAGTGTTACCTGGCTGAATTCCCGGAAGTTATTTGAAAGTTGTATACGCCAGGAGAAACTCAGGTCTCACATTGTTTACCTCTACGGGGAGGAAATGTATCGGTGTTTACGTAAGTTGGATAAACTTCGTAGCTGTCGAGTTAGACTGCAATGTGCTTTGTCGTTTTTATTGAGGTGTCGTGATGAAAATCATGTCCCAACATTTGCTAAGGTTGTGCACCATATTAATTCTCCTGCCGCCAACTGAATTAAGCAACGTGCTGGCTTGGCTCTTGTTCGCGAAAGGATTCGTTTTACTCGTCGACGTTTGGATTCTGTTTCCAAAGAATTGTATCGTTTTCATTTAATGGTTGCATCTGAAGTGTCTGTTTTCACTTGGGATTGGTTGGACGGTGCCTCATGGACCCAAGCTGACTGGGAGTACAACTCCGTTACTGCCCGGCATTTGGCAAAGTTTGAACGTTTTCATCGCGCGGAGTCGGATGTTATATCTCGACGTTCTGTGATAAATCTCACAGAGAAATCTTGTGACGACGCAACCTTATCCGTGCTAGGGAAAGGATTAAATTTTGCACCCACTCCGAAGAATTTGCCGGTAGTTGATTTTATTAGTTCAATTGAACAGGCAGTTTGCAAACTACCTCCTGACGCTGCAGAGGAAGTTAGGAGGGAGGCATGCCGTGTTTTGACTAGGGCTCGTCCACCCAAGAGTAATGCAACAGCAGCAGAGAGGGCTGCTTTACGCTCTCTCAAGGTTGATCCCAGTATTGTTATTTTACCTGCTGACAAGGGCAATGCCACCGTTGTTTTAAATAAACATGATTATGTACAAAAGATGCAACGTTTACTATCTGATTCAACGTATCGCAGAATCGATGCTGACCCCACGAAAAGTGTTGAGAGAAAGACCAACAGCCTCCTGAAGAAAAGTGGTTTGTCGCAGGACACAATCAAGAGGCTTAACACCTATAGTGCGGTTCCCCCTAGGTTATATGGCCTTCCAAAGGTTCATAAGGAAGGGGTTCCTTTCCGTCCTATAGTGAGTAACATCGGCGCCCCGACATATCGTGTTTCCAAGCATCTTGCATCTCTGTTGAGTCCACAAGTAGGACGGTGTGAACATCATATCAGGAACTCAGCTGATTTTTTACGTCGTTTGGAGGGACTGAGGCTGAATGACTCTGATATTTTAGTGAGTTTCGATGTGGTCTCTCTCTTCACTCGTGTTCCTCTGTCTGATTCGTTGCGGTTAATTGAAGCCAGGTTTGGTGCTGATTTAACTAATCTCTTTAGGCATGTGTTGACATCCACTTACTTTTTATTTAATGACCAGTATTACGAGCAGACAGATGGAGTTGCGATGGGTAGTCCGTTGTCTCCTGTGATCGCAAATTTGTTTATGGAAGACTTCGAGGAACGTGCATTGGAGTCGGCGCCTTTAAAACCCGCCTGTTTCTATAGATACGTTGACGATACCTTCGTTGTTTGGCCTCACGGTAGGGAGAATTTGAATGTCTTTCTAGAACATCTGAACTCGATCCACCCGAACATTCGTTTTACGATGGAGGTGGAAAAGGATGGTTGCCTTCCCTTTCTCGACGTGTTGGTTAGGAGGAAGGATGATGGATCATTGGGACATGCAGTCTACAGGAAACGTACTCACACCGACTTGTACTTACAAGCTAATAGTTGTCACCATTCGGCTCAGCGTGAAGGGGTACTTTGTACCTTGGTACACAGGGCACATATCGTTTCTGACGCTGAGACTTTGCCAGCTGAGCTGTCCCATCTTGAAGTTACATTTCGTCAAAATGGTTACAGTGATAGACAGATTGAACGTGCGTTGCGCTATCGACCAACTGTACATCAGGTGATTGATGATAATTCTGAGTCAACACCTAAGTCTACTGCCTTCTTGCCTTACGTAGGAAACACGTCCAATAAGATCGGTCGTATTTTACGGAAATACGATGTGAAATGTGTTTTCCGACCTCCATCTAAAATTAGAGCACTTTTGAGTTCCGTTAAGGATGATCTTGGACTGCGTAAGGCGGGTGTATATCGTGTCCCTTGTAGCTGCGGCATGGCATATATTGGTCAAACTATCAGGACCGTGGAGGACAGATGTACTGAGCATAAACGGCACACACGATTACAGCAGCCAAATAGATCTGCTATTGCCGAACATTGCTTGGATACTGGTCACTCCATGTTATATAATAACACCGAGATATTGGCATGCACGTCCAGCTATTGGGACAGTGTGATTCGGGAGGCAGTTGAGATTAAATTAGCGAGCAACCTTGTTAACAGGGATGGAGGTTTCTGTTTAAACTCTGTTTGGAATCCGGCTCTCTCCCTTGTCAAGAAACAGAGGGACAGACTCAATGCTACCTCACCTGCGAATTCATAGTCTCACTATGGATAGCTCTGACTTTGGCCATCTTTGGTGGCACTAGTGTTCAGTGTGTGTGTGTTATCTTTCCTGCTTGGGTCCGAGAACCGAGGTATTAAATTTGCATGTACGTCGCCTGTCCGTTGCAGTTTGCCTTGAAAATGGCGGGGTGTTCTCCCGCCGAAATATCGGCGGTCGCTGAAAGTGTTACCTGGCTGAATTCCCGGAAGTTATTTGAAAGTTGTATACGCCAGGAGAAACTCAGGTCTCAGAAAATTCAAGCTTTCGCAACAAACTTTTGCCTCATCAGGAAAGAGGGAAGGAGAGGGAAAGACGAAAGGATGTGGATTTTAAGGGAGAGGGTAAGGAGTCATTCCAATCCCGGGAGCGGAAAGACTTACCTTAGGGGGAAAAAAGGACAGGTATACACTCGCACACACCCTCATATCCATCTGCACATACACCAGAAAGACTTACCCTAAGGTAAGTCTTTCTGGTCCCGGGATTGGAATGACTCCTTACCCTCTCCCTTAAAACCCACATCCTTTCATCTTTCCCTCTCCTTCCCTCTTTCCTGACGAAGCAACCTTGGGTTGTGAAAGCTTGAAAATTGTGTGAGTGTTTGTGTGTTTTTTGTTGTGTCTATCTACCAGCGCTTTCTCGTTTGTTAAGTCACAGCATCTTTATATATAAATAAAATAGAAAGAAACATTCCACATGGGAAAAATATATTAAAAAACAAAGATTCCATGACTCACCTAACGGGAAAGCGCTGGTAGATAGGCACAATAAACAAACACTCAGACACACACACACACAAAATTTCAAGCTTTCGCAACCCACGGTTGCTTCGTCAGGAAAGAGGGAAGGAGAGGGAAAGATGAAAGGAAGTGGGCCTTTAAATATGTCTGCTTGTGTCTGTATATGTGTGGATGGATATGTGTGCGTGTGCGAGTGTATACCTGACCTTTTTTCCCCCTTAAGGTAAGTCTTTCCGCTCCCAGGATTGGAATGACTCCTTACCCCCTCCCTAATAACCCAGTTCCTTTCATATTTCCCTCTCCTTCCCTCTTTCCTGACGAAGCAACCGTGGGTTGCGAAAGCTTGAAATTTTGTGTGTGTGTTTGAGTGTTTGTTTATTGTGCCTATCTACCAGTGCTTTCCCGTTTGTTAAGTCATGGAATCTTTGTTTTTAATACATCTTTATATATATAATTTTTCCCACGTGGAATGTTTCCTTCCATTTTATATATATATATATATATATATATATATATATATATATATATATATATATATATATATATATATATATATATATATATATATAAAAAAATAGAGGGAAACATTCCACGTAGGAAATATATATCTAAAAACAAAGATGATGTGACTTACCAAATGAAAGTGCTGGCAGGTCGACAGACACACAAACAAACACAAACATACACACAAAATTCAAGCTTTCGCAACAAACTGTTGCCTCATCAGGAAAGAGGGAAGGAGAGGGAAAGACGAAAGGAAGTGGGTTTTAGGTGAGAGGGTAAGGAGTCATTCCAATCCCGGGAGCGGAAAGACTTACCTTAGGGGGAAAAAAGGACGGGTATACACTCGCACACAAACACATATCCATCCACACATATACAGACACAAGCTCTTTCCTGATGAAGCAACCGTTGGTAGCGAAAGCTAGAATTTTGTGTGTATGATTGTGTTTGTTTGTGTGTCTATCAACCTGCTAGTGCTTTCGTGTGGTAAGTCACATCATCTTTGTTTTTAGATATACAACATTCACTTTTAATGTTCAATTTTTTTGGGGGGCAGGGGGGGGGGGGGGGGGGCGTGGATAAACATTGCCTTGTTAACCAATTTTTCATGTTAAACTTAATATGTATTTTTAAGTGATTATTATCTCATACATTTTAAGCTTGCCATTTCCTCTCTTTAAGTGATTTCATTAATTGTGCTGGTGTTCAGTAACATTCCTTACATAACTGTTATCGTCATCTTCTTCTACTCTTTCCAGCCACTGACTTGGTCTGCTGTGAATAGTGCTCTTCTTTTAATTTCCTGCCAACACATATCTCCCAGCACCTTGCCAGTTTTCTCCTCTCTTCTTCACACATCCCTTCACTTCAATGACCTATCCACCTCTCGTTTTTTCTCTACATCTTTTACCTTCTACTGTCATTTCATTAGCCCGTCTCGGTAGCCTACCAACTCTTGTTCTTTCAACATGTCCATACCAAATAAATGGGGTTTTATCTATGATTTCTTGCATAAGCTTCCCCTTCATCATTTCTCTCGCTATCTCTTACCTTACTCTATCCATTCTAAAGTATTCCTATACTGTATGCTTCTTTGAAATTTCAGCTTGCTGGGCTGTATCCTGCTCATCTACCTTATATCCTTTACCCACATTCTGATGCTTGTGAGATTGCTGGAACAGAATATACTTCGTGTAACATTTGTTTGCTTTTTGGTGGTACACAATTAATCGAAACCAGGCTCTTATACTCTGCAGTAGTTCATGTCTTTGTTTTCCCTTTTCATCAATCTCCTTATCATTCCTCCCACTATATTCTATTACACTCCCCAGTACTTGAAACTTTCCACTTTCTTTAGTGTGGAGTCATTCATCACAGACATCACACTGGGCATGTCGATTCATAGTCCTAATGTTGGCACCAGACATTATGCACACTTCCACCAATACCTCCACATCAATTGAGCCTGCCAACCACCAGCTCCATACAGATGCTCCTCTCAGATGGCACAGGCATCGTCACTATTGAAATGGATAAGAGACCACTGCAAGCTATTATCACGCCCCTTCTGTGTCATGACTCTCGGCTGCGAGTACAATGCCTCTCTCAGTCAGTGACTACAGAATAATTGGTAATAGAGCAAGGATGCATAACATGGAAACAACATATCAACTGAATGGGGGAAGACGGGTTAATTAAACAAGCAGTCGATTAGTTAAACAAGCAGTCAATTACCAACAAATAAGAAAGAGAAATGTAGCAAAGATGACAAACAAATGGTTTCAGTGAAGTCAGAACAGGCTGTGAGAAGACGAAGATGAAGAGAAAGAACAATTGCATAACTGTCAAATGTTCTTCTACAAATAGAGTCTCCCTTAAAAAAATCGATACATCAGTTCTTCTTGGCAAAGGGTTATTCTGTAGCATATTTCAAATAATAATGTTCTTAACATACAGCCTGCCTATGAGACAAATGACTTGTGACATTACCATCTCTAATTGAAACTCTGCCATATATCTCTTTTTCACTACTGGAAAACTGTTACTACCTTTGTAAAGAACTGGAGATGGGACTATGCATTGGGCGCAGCCTTATAATCGCTGGTCCCCTGCTTGGAGGTAATTACCTCCTGAGGGGTAAAATACAATTTTATGAGAGGCAAAAATAAAAGGCTTCAATTGTGTTTCAGTCATGAAATTATTCTTAAAACATCATTGCAATCATCACTATTTCCTAAGACTGAAATACTGTTTGCTTACGTTACCAATAACTACATTCGTTTTTCAAATACTATCATTAAGGCATGACACAATGTTGTGGGGCTACAGTTCAAGAAACGGATGTATATAGATACTCCTCACACAGTCCATCCACTATGCACATACTTTGTACTTAGTACCACACATCTATGACAGCAATTTTGAGACATACATATCACTTATATTTAAAAATCTGATCATAATGTCTTCTCTGAGTTGCAGGCAGTTGCTCCAACAGACCAGAAATACCTTCGTTATTCACTTCAGTCATCAGATACAAACCACTGGCAGCTTGAAGTCTTCAAATTACTGCCAGCTCAGAAGTAAGGAATCCAGCAATCAAATTATTTACAAATAGGAGGCCTAAGTGTAGTGTACATATTTTAAAAGAACTTTATACTATTATCCATATGGTGAAACAAACAGTCCTCAAAGTTAAAGAGGACTTGTTGCAGTTGTTTCGCAAGTCTACTACAACCAGTCACAAGACGTTATTTTGTATATTTCTCTGTGACAACATTTAAAAGATACTGTAGCTCTAGAGATGACTATTATTATCAGTCACACAGCTCTAGTACCAACAGCAGCCATCAGCACTTCACAGTTGGAAGGTGGTAACAGCACTGTCAGCATTAAAGGCTCTTATTTTGACAATCGAAGTACAGTTACAGGACAATGCTTTTATTTGAACTATTGGAGAAGAAAACAACACGAAACTTTACAGGTTGAGAGGGTATGAGATGTTACTTAAGAGATTACAAAATTGGGACATATTTACAAATTTGGCAAGATGAGCTAACTTATTAGTTTGACAATGCACCCCTTTGGTCTGGATGCGTGCACAAATCGGTTGGATGGGTATAATAAAGCTGTTCTGTTGGATGGGTATAATAAAGCTGTTCTATCTTCTCTTGAGCCAAGCTGGCCCACAACTGTTGTAACTGGTCCTTGATATCCTGGATACTGGCACAAGAGTGATGTCCAAGCTGGTTCCATGCATGTTACATTACAGACAGATTGGGCGGTCTTGCTGGCCATAGGGGTACCACATCATATGCAGACAATTCATATAGACAGTGCCTTGTGTGAATGATCATGACACCACGATACTGTTGCATAAGGGGTAGCACATTCGGACGCAGTATCCATGTATTGTTGTTCCATCACTCCTCAATCACTACCAGCTGTGATCTCAAGTCATAGCCGAAGGCTCCCCACACCGTGACACACACTTCTACATACGTACTCCACAAGCTACCATATGGAGTACAGTGAAAGCTTGACACATATATCTGTATACATGCTTCGCAAGCCACCATATGGTGTACAGCAAAATATATCATACACCACTACTAGTCATGTCAAAAACAACTGTCTATATGCCTATGTATAAGCCTTAATTTCTCTTAACCTGTCTTCAAGGTCATTACATGAAATGTTCACTGATGGCAGAAGAACTGTTCTGCAGTCAGCTGCAAATGCCTTTCCTTTAAAATTTCTCAACATTGTTTCACGAAAAGAACATTGCCTTTCCTCCAGGGATTTCCATTTGAATTCATGAACTATCTCCATAACACTCATATGGAGCACCACTCAAGAATGGGTCATACAAGTGTTATACATGCAGTCTCCATTGAAGATAAGCTACATTTCTCTAAAACTCTCCCAATACAACAAAGTCAGTCATTAATTTTCTCTACTACCATTCTTACACGATTGGTCAATTTCATATTACTTTGCAATATTACACCCAGATATTAAAACAAAGTGACTGTGTCAAGCAAGCAACACACCACTAATACTGTATTTGAACAGTAAAGTATTGTTTTTTCTACTCACCTGCATTAACTTAAATTTTTCTGCATATAGAGCAAGCTGCCATTCATTACACTGAAATGAAGTTCTGTATACAGAGAACCAGCATTCGTACTACGCTTCCAAGGATCACTCCTGATGATACCCTTGTCTTCAATGAACATTCGCCATTGAGGACAACATGCTGGGTTCTGTTAGTTATGAAGTCTTGGAGCCACTCACATATCTGGGCAGCATACTCTGTATGCTTGGACCGTCATTAACAGTCTGCAGTGGCTACTGTGCCAAATGCTTTCTGGAAATCTAGTAATATGGAATCTCGTCTGTTGCCCTTCATCCATGGTTCTTAGTATGTAGTGTGGAAAAGTGCAAGCTGAGTTTCGCACAAGCAACGCTTTCTACATCTGCACTGGTTTGTTGACAGAAGGTTTCCTGTCTCATGAAAATTATTACATTCGAACATAGAATATTTTCAAGTATTCTGCAGCATACCAATGTTTAGGATACAGATCTGTAATGTTACAGATCCATCCTTTTGCCCCTCTTATATACAGGAATTGCCTGCACTTTTTTTTCAGTCACTTTGGACTTCGTGGTGGGTAATAAGTACAAGCTATGTGGGAGGCGAATGCTGTAGGTGGTCTAATAGGATGCTAACAACTGCTTGTCTGCTCTTCCCAGCATAAATACTATCCTAACCTTCTTGATGAATTTATTGACTTTAGCAACCATTGTCACTATGACGACCTGATCACTAGTCACTGGTCACAGACACTGATGATAAGGTCAGTGCCTGTTTACATGTACAAGGTCTAAAATATTTCCACTGTGTGTGGGTTGTTGAAACAGCTGCTAAAGGCAGTTTGGAAAATGTGTTCAAAATTACTTCACAAGATTACGTGTCCATACCACCTGAAATGAATCCATATATCCCAGTCTATACTGAGTACGTTAAAGTCATCTCGAACTAATGTTACATAATGGAGTATTTCTGTGCTACTGAGCTGAAACTTTGTTTGAATGGTTCTACAACTGTTGCAGCAGAATCAGATGACCAGTAAAAACATCCAAAGATTAATTTGAGTTCACATTGGCCAGTATTTGTGTTGAGGTAACTTCTCAGTTAACTGAATTTCAACCTCATTAGAGACAATATTTTTGTCAGCTGCAATGAACATTTATTTCCTGCAGGCTAGTGTATACAGAATTATGAATGCACCACCAATTTACTGTTAAAACTTTGACAGCCAAAGATCTTGTACTTTACACATGATCTGATTTTCTCTGTGCGTACTGACCGATGGGTGTTCATTAAAGAACCTCAAATTATCACCTAAAAAAAAAAATTCCTTGTACACTCCACATGCTCTCTGACACGCGATAAGCTGCTTCCTGTGTGTAGTGCACCCTTGACCTGCCGAGGGGAATCCTACAATTCCCCAACCAATGATGCACATCTAGAAATCTGCAGCCACAACTGTTACAGAAACGTCACACCCTCTGGTTGAGAGTCCACTTGACTCCAAACCAAACGACTCTGATCTATAATGGGTACAATCATGAGCTTCAATTGCATCCTGCACTGAGGCTTGCACACTTCACTTTCACCAGCCAGCGTTATGAACTGAGGAAGTCTGAAACAAAGTGATGGGTGTCATTTGCACCAACACGAACCACAGCCTGCAAACGACTACACTCTTGACAGTTGCAGGCAGGGCCTCCTTCACATCTTGGATGAGGTACCCTGGCAGACGTAACGAGCACAAATTGGATTTATTTCCAGCCCTGGACGCTATTTTCCTAAGAGGCTCCATTACATGCCAAACACTGGTACTCCTGATAACTGGTGAACCTGTGTCTGTATACACCCTGTACATCCTACCACTACTGATTTGCAAATTAAACTGTAAAAGCACATAGAAAAAGCTAACTATGTAACTTGATACTCTCCTGATGTGTCACAAGTGGCATCTGTTGCCAGGAGTAACACTGCTGTGTCTCTCCAATGCGATGACATTTATCAGCAGTCTATGCTTCCCATCTATGGCAGCACTCCAAATGCAACCATTTGTGTTGTGGTGTCAACAGTGGCATATACATGGAATGGTGATTCCCTACTCCAGCTGCTGCTAGTCTCTAACCAATGGTGTGGGTTGACATAGAATGTTACAGGCAGTCTATTACTTGCACTTGAATAGCCGGCATAGATGCAAGGGGTTTATGATGTGCTTGTTCCATAATACAGTGATCCTTCCTTGTAGCAGTCAGTCATAGTGGTCAACTAGAACCTAGACAACGAGTATGTCTGCACTCATCTGCCCATGCATGCAGTCCAAAATCAGGCAAATGTCACATCTAAATGTCCACAAATCTGGGCACTGCAGTACGTTTCACCAGCTGGCCAAATGGTGACCCACAGTGAAGCCCGTTAAAAACTGTGTCAGGTGGTGACAACACTGTCTCACACAAGTACGTGGCATCTCTGCATCCTTCACAGTGATCACACAACACCTAATGCTGCTCATTACCATTCCATGTATATGCTATTGTTGACAGCACAACACACGTGGTTACATTTGGAGTGCAGCTGTAGTAGTTGGGAAGCATAGACTGCATACCCACCAGTGGTGTCTATGTGTAGAAAGTTACCTTGACAACCAACCATGTCTGCTGGGTGCATCACTTTTCCTGTCAGGCAGTATACATATGCACATATAAAATAATCTAGAACTAATTCCCAACTGTAAGTAGATCAGCACTAATCGTAATTTGTTGTTAGTACTTTGCAGAAGCAGCCTACAGAGACTATCTTACTGGGAGACAAACATTCCAAGAATGTAACCAATTAGTTGTTTACTGTAGTATTACTCTCTCCATTCTCTGTATAAAGTCATGATGACTATGAATTTACACAAACATATCTGTCTGGGATTCACTGGCCTGGAACACAGGCATATGAAATATACACTCGCAGAGTTATCTAGTACCGTATTTACTCGAATCTAAGCCGCACTTTTTTTTCCGGTTTTTGTAATCCACAAAACCGCCTGCAGCTTAGAATCGAGTGCAAAGTAAGCGGAAGTTCTGAAAACTGTTGGAAGGTGCCGCCACAACTAACTTCTGCCGTCGAATATATGTAGCGCTACACAGGCACGCTTTGCAGGCACAAAGATAAATACTGGCGGCAAAACCTCTGCATCAGTAAAAACAAAAAAGGGGAAGACGAGCTTTTTTCTCCGCCCTGAGTTTCGACCACTGCATATTCGTACATTATCCAATGAAGGAAATACGAATTTCATATTATTCATCTTCGAATGTAGCAGCATTTCAATGTACTATGAAAATCTGACTGGCAAGACTCTTTGGGATGTTGGTCAATATGGGAAACACTTTTCTGAATTTTTTCCTACCTCTGAGAGGAGATGGTTGCTAATAGGAACTTGTATGAATCGTGAATCACATGCAGTATTCTCTTCACCATAAGAATAATACGAATATAAACATTTTGTCATGTATTCTTTCGTGTTTGCAGCTATCTCATTTAAATCCTGTCTGCCTAATAAACTACGAAACTCGAGTGAGACAACAGCAAACGCGGAAGAATACACATATCATGTCATGTTTATATTCGTATTATTCTTATGCCTAATAGTGATACAGTCAGAAATGAAGCACGGCAATTGACTAGATTTTTAAATCTAAGATGACTCTATTTTCTGTGCAGAGTGTAATTTACTAAAAGAGTCGTCTGCAAAGATTTTCAAACGGATAAAATTTTTTCGCTAAACTCTGGTTCAGAACATCTTTTATCATACGCAGTCTATTATTTGGTTCTTGCTGATCATCTGGAAGCAGGAGTAGAGCGCATAAAAGCAAGCCATGCGGCAAGCGGCGACAGGCTGTAAATACTAATTATCAGAAAGTGACAAACAATGCATGGCACAATACAGTAATGCATTTTCAGCTTAGGGTGACGTAAACACCTATAAGAAAGAGAATGGCACTTATCAGATCAAAGAAAAATAAGCACGTGAAAAAGGAAGGGTACCCGTATAAATACGGATGGAGCACCAGGCGCATAGCAATGGCTACCTGGTAAAGCGTAACTGCTAAGCTTACGACTCGAACCAAACTACTGTAGCTGTACTGTCATTCATTCGACCTAAATTATGTCTCATATTATAATGGACTAACTTTAGTTTCGGTTTGGAGGTGTGGCCTAAAGCTCACCTTGCATTTCGAGTCTCAAATTTCAGGTGCGGCTTAGATTCGGGAAATTTTTTTTCCCTTGATTTAGTCTCATTTTTCAGATGCGGCTTAGATTCGAGTAAATACGGTATTCTGTACTTAGTTGCATTTCAACAGCAAAAGGCTGAAACTTTGTTTTTACTTTCACCTTTTTCCTTCAGTATACTGATCTTCCTTCCTTAAATTTATTGCAAGGACAGTACTGCCTTTCAATCTTAGATTACTACTTAGTACAAAGTGAGTGTGCAACAAAGCCATTGTCAATATATCTTTTATCATACATTATTTTGCAATAGGAAGATCACATTCCTTATTCTATGCAGCTGAAACATAAATTTCACTTTACCTGTATGGGTTACGTAATGTATGTTGTCCATATGATGGTAGTCTTCCATAAAGGCTATGCTGTCCCATTAAAGGCATTTGTGTTTGGAAATGAGCTTCAGACACAGGGTCTTCATCAGAGCTGTAAGGTAAATTTACCAGAAAAAAGGTTCACTGTTATCCAATCATTAACAGAAAATGTAAAAACTGAAACTAAAAATGTACAGTAGAAGAGTGATTAAGGCATTCTTTAGAATGACAACTTAACTGAAATCCAAATTAGTCGGTACTTCTCACATGTTAAATTATCATATCATATATTCTGAAACCACAATATTTTGTTTATATTTGACTAATTAGGTGCAGGTGGGGATGAAACTGCTGAATCTGTTACTGGGCAAGGTGGGAAAATGCCAATTATAAGAGAGAGAAAAGAGAGAGAGAGAGAGAGAGAGAGAGAGAGAGAGAGAGAGAGAGAGAGAGAGAGAGAGAGAGAGAGAGAAATGCCCAACATAATCTTGGAAGATATATTGTTGTTAGAATTTTACACAAGCTGAACCAGTAAAATTGCTCAATAATGCTTTGTAGTCTTTACTAACACCAAAACTAAAGCTTTTTCTTTCTTTTCTCTGTTGAAAACAAGAGTCCATGCAGCCATTCAGAATTTTTACCTTCGTTAGTAGAGACTCTTAACTGTTTTTCTTTGTTGTAGAAGCAATTTGACATATTTGCCTCACCTATTCCGAAAAAAAGATTCCTTACAGCAGTTGTTATACTAACACAGGAAATACATCAATTTTTTTGTCATGACATTCTCACTTTCTGTCCTCAGCCCTTATGCCTTCAATGACTACCACAGCAGAATACTGTCAAATGATATTGCACAAAACCCAAAGAAATTCTGGTCAAATGTAAAGGCTGTCAGTGCATCAAAGTTAGTGTCCAGTCCCTAGCGAATGAGGCAGGGACTGAAACTGAGGTTGGAAAAGCAAAAGCTGAAATGCTAAACTCCATTTTCAAATGTTTCTTTAGAAAGGAAAACCAGAAGAATTGCTCCAATTTAATCCTTGAACCATTGAAAAAATGAATGAAATCAGTATTAGTGTCAATGGTCTTGAAATACAGCTGAAAATGTTAAAATTGAACAAAGCTCCAAGGCACAATGGAATCCCTGTCAGATTCTATACTGAATTTGTGGCAGAGTTAGCCCCTTGTCTAAGTATAATCTATCACAGATTCTCAAACAAAAAACCGTGCCCAGTTATTGGAAAAAAGGACAGGTCACACCCATCTACAAGAAGGGTAGTAGGAAGTGGTCCACTAAACTACTGTCCAATATCCTTGACATCGATTTGTTGTAAAATCTTAGAACATATTCTGAGCTCAAACATAATGAGGTATCTCAAACAGAATGACCTTCTCAATGTCAATCAGCATGGTGTCCCAAAACATTGAACATGTGAAACTCAACTCACACTTTTCTCATCACATACTGAAAGCTTTGGATCAAGGCAGTATTTTTTTATTTCCAAAAAGCATTTGACTCAGTACCTCACATATGCTTATTGCCACCAAGGAAATTTTTGACTCCATTGACTTACTGGCCAGGAGGATGCAACATGTTATCTTGGATGGAGAGTCAGATATCAAAGTAACTTCAGATGTGCCCCAGGGAAGTATGGTGGGATCCTTGCTGTTCGTGTTGCATATTAATGGCCTTGCAGACAAGATGACCCAATTATCTATAATGAAGTACTATCTGAAAGAAGCTGCATTAATACTGAGTCAAATCTCAATAAGATTTCAAACTGGTGCAAAGATTGGCAACTTGGTTTAAATGTTCACAGATGTGAAATTGTGCACTACAATATCAATGAGTCACTGTTGGAATCAACCAACTCATACAAATACCTGAGCGGAACACTTTGTAGCGATGTCAAATAGACTGATCACATAGGCTCAGTTGTGCATAAAGCAGGGGGCAGACTTTGGTTTAGTGGTAGATTACTGAGGAAGTGCAATCAGTCTGCATACAAGTCACTGGTGTGACCTGTTCTAGAATATTGCTCAAGTGTGTGGGATCCATACCAAATAGGACTCACAGCGGATATTGAACATATACGGAGAAGGGTAGCATGAGTGGTCACAGGTTATTTGATCCATGGGAAAGTGTCACAGAGATACTGAAGGAACTGAACTGGGAGATTCTTGAAGATTGACATAAACTATTGCCAGAAAGTCTATAAACAAAGTTTCAAGAACTGGCTTTAAATGATGATTCTAGGAATATACAACAATTTGTGACGATAAGATTAGGATAATTACTCACGGACAGAGGCATTCAAACAATCATTCTTCCTGCACTCCATATGTGAAAGGAACTGGAAGAAACCATAATAACTGCTACAGTGACTTCATATGTACCCTCTGCCATGCACCTCAGGGTGGTTTGCAGAGAATGGATGTAGATGTAGGTATTCTACTGCAACATCCAACTTTGCAGCTTCTTGGCTGTTAACAGCATAAAGCCTAACCCTTTCATGACGACAATGCAAATATACTTCAACTGCTGCCTTACAAAACACCTCCTTGACAACAGTTATATAGAAAGCAGGAAATGTGAACCAACAGCATACAAACATAGATGGATAATTAAATCTTTACCTCTGAGATTTTCTCTCTTCTTTTTTCTCTTGCCTTGCACTGTTCCTAACTAAAGTTCAATCAAATGAAAACAGTGGAGGGTCAGTTGCTCTTTCTCACAACTTAAAAATCATTACTACCATCAGTTTGTATGTTATTGAACATGATGTTACAGAGATATAGGTTTTCACTATTTTTCTCACCACTTTCCTCCAGCTCTATGTATTTATAAGAAGTCTTACCAACGTAAAAATGTCAACACCACCACCAACAAAAATTTTGTTGCATTTAAGATCATTCATTTTCATCATGAGACAACACTCAGAACACACGCAAGTTGATATTAAATAGTTCTTCATTTGTTTAAAATCTAAACACCACACAATGTATGAAAGTACAGGGTACAAAACTTTATATCTGTTCCTCCACATGGTTAACCTTCTACTACCAGTACTACTTGCTCTAAAATGTCCACAAACATATTTCAATATCTAATGGCAGAACATCAAATAAGAGACTCAAATGTCTACAATTTTTGAGTTGATAACAAAGTTCAAGAGTTACACTACTCCTTTTTTGCAAGTTCACACATTCAGTTGTTTGCAAGTTCACAGTTCTAAAAGCATTTTTTCATGCTCTACATCTTTAAAAATTCACTACCAGTTCAATTGTCATACAAGCATTATAGCTGCCAGTAAAGGGTATCTGAGAAATAGTTGTTTTATTGAAACCCCTGTTTTAAAGCTGACAAAAATCATTTTTATCAGTGCGATATTGTTTTGGTTATGTATTTTGTCATTTCAGTTGTCGGATGAGGTGTGCTAGTGACAATTTCAACTTCATCCCAAAAAACGATTGTGTTCCAAGGTCTCTATCACAATAATCAGGGATAATTCAGTACTTCTTTTCTTTTGAGACTTTTTACAGATAAACCTGATATTAATACTACTGACAATTTAAACCTCTGGAGTTAAATTCTTCCACAGTGGTTTTTTCTACTTCCTTATGGCGTTGATCACTGCCGATTATTCTGTCGTCAGGACAGTTTGCCCCTACACATCTCTCGCCCATTTTGAATCATCACTGTAAGTTGGGTGAATACTCCCTGATGAATAGTGATGAATGCTAAAATATCAGCAGTGATTAGTGGAGTGTGTTGGGCTACACAAACTCTTATGGATAGGGCAACCAATGATTAAGATTGCCCACTGTTTCCAACAGTGTCAAGGACACACCACGTAGTGGATAGAAGGAAATGTGTGCTGTCCTAGGTCAATCAATTGAGCACTATCCAATGAAATCTATTTGCAAGAAAGCAGCTGGACTTCAAGTATCATAGTCAACAAACCATGACCATATTATAAAATAAACTTAAAAATGATAGCATTTAGACCCATGTTCGTGAACCAAATGTCTGACAATGATGTGGAGGAGTGAGCTGCAGCATGCTCTGTTTTGTTGCCACAATTTCTAAATCACAAGTCTCGTTCAAGAGTGTTATTTTCTGATGAATGTGAATACGTCGAGGTTCAGAGACAAGACAATGGGGATGTCTGTAAGTTATAACAGCTGATTTTTTTTTTTTTTTTCAGAAAGAAGCACACAAGGATGATTATCGATCCTTCCTTCATGTTCTCAACACAAAGACACATCAACCACTGACTTTATATTGTGGCAGGAGAGTGACAAAGTGAGTATGGTATCATAATTTGAGTATGATGTTCTTTTCTGAAAATTGTCAGAATAGCATTGTATTTGGCACTAAAAATGTTAAGAATATGTGAAATGTAATCTAGGAAAAAAGAAGCAAAATATAAATACATTAGAATACTTAATTCACATACCCAAGCATTTTATTTGCATTACCTTAATTGATGTCGTCCATACTGGTAGGCTGCTGGATCTTCAAACAGCAAAGTTCTTGCATTTACACCTGCATCTTCTCTGTAAGCAGATGACTGTACCAAAGAAGGAAACTGCATCTGTAGTCCACTATTCTGGTACCTAGCAGATCAACAGAAATAAAATGATATCTGGGTGTCAAAATACTGCTCTCCACTCCAGTTTGTTTCTTATGTACTTTTTGAAGCTCAATCCATTACAGTAAAAAAATTACCAACTACAAGAGATAAAATGCTGAAACATATAAGTTTGTGCATGGTATCAATGTTCCAAAAAAGCCACGTGCAAAAATGCAATTTTTTAGGGGCTCATATCTCAGGTTCTACTGATCACAGAGATAAGGGGTTCAGTATTTTAGATCCCTTGGTGCAGTGACCATTTGTATACCCATCTGAAGAACAGGAACACTGCAGCTATACTACGGTACATGATCAAAATTTGAACACTAAAATCTTCCTCCAGCCCAAGGAAATTGATCAATGAGTTAGTTCTTTACCATTAAATGTAGTCTAAGGTGGCTCTTATGTGACTTACAAAAGCACAATTTGTTCATTGGCAGTTCTTGAGAAAACCAATGCATTTTGGGTATGAAATGTACCTGTTGTTGGGACAGCCACTTCTATAATTTCTGTTCATGGCACATCATCAAAATTTTTTTCCGTATGTTCTTAAGATGATATTATTGGGGCATTTCGATTTTTTTTTTTTTAATATCATTTTCTGTTACCAAGATTCAAGGGCTCAAAGCTACCACATTTATGCGGGAGGGGGGGGGGGGGGGCATTTTAGCTGTTTTTACACCTTAGATCACAATTACCTAAATAACTAACCACAGCAAATGACACCAATTTTAACTTAAATTCTTTAGACATTCATCTAGAAACGTCATTTGCCCATTTTCAAAAACCTTTACCATAGTCACCAAGTGGCAGTAGGAGAAAACACACACACACAGACACAGAGATATATATATAAAAATAGGCTTTACTTATGCAAGCTTCTGAAGCCAGTGGCTCCTCCTTCTGGCAATATAGTTGAAGGGGAAGGAAGAGGGGTGAAGGGAAATCAACTAGAGAGGTTTAGGAAAAGGGGCAGAGTTTGGAAAAGCCACCAGAACCCTGGGTCAGGGGAGACTTACTGGATGGGATGGGAAGGAAAGACTGATTGTTGGGGACTGCACTGGACAAGATTTGAAAACCTAAGAGCTTAAAGGTGGAAGACAGGGTAATATGCAAGAAGACAGGGTAATTTGCAAGAAATAGATTACTGCTAATTCATCGTGCATGAGTTAATAACAGTGAAAAGCTAAGTACATTGTACATAACAGAGGTGGGAAGGGTCGGCAAAAAATAGACAGGTCAGAAAATGAAAGATGTAGAAAACTAAAAAAGAGTGAAGAAATGAGTAGTTGCTGTGAAGAAATGTTGAAACAGAAGAAATTAACATAAATTAAGGTGAGGTGGGTGGTGAGAAATAAGGATATATTGTGGCGCTAGTCCCCATTTTCAGAGTTCTGAAAAACTACAAGGTGTACAACTTTGCCAATAGGTGGCGACAACGGTAAGTAGCGGTCGAAAGAAACAGATCACAGACATCAGGCAGTTAGATTGGACCCTAGACAACATAACCTGGACCCTAGACAACATAACCTCATTCAAACATTGGTCAATTTGTGTCTGCATCATAAAGTTGTTCTTGATAGAAAATGTCAGTTTATGAGCCTAATTCTCATCATTTGCGGGAGGTGTTACAGTTTAGTTTCAATATGAAGAAAACAGCGGCTGAGTCTCATAGAATGATCTCAAGTATGTATGGTAAGGAGCTACTAGTGAAAGAACATGTCATGAATGGTTTCAACACTTGAAGAACGATGGTTTTAACATTGTAGACCAGCATAGTGGTGGAAGAGAGATGTTTTCCAAGATGCAGAATTGGAGACATCACTGAGTGAAGACTTACGTCAGACTCAAGAAGAATTGGCACGGTTAGTGGGAGTGACACAGCAAGCCATTTCAAAATGTCTCAAGGCTATGGGCATGATTCAGAAAGAAGGAACTTGGATCCTGTGTGAGCTGAAACCAAGAGACGTTGAACAGCGTATGTGTGTTTGTGAACAGTTGCTTCAGAGGCAAAAGCGGAAGGGATTTCTGCATCGCATTATGACCAGGGATGAAAAATGGGTTCATTATGATAATCCTAAATGCAGAAAATCATGGGGATACCCCGGCCATGCTTCCATGTTGATGACCAAATCAAATATTCACGGCTCCGAATTAATGCTCTGCATTTGGTAGGACCAGTGCGACGTCATGTACTATGAGGTGTTAAAACCAAGTGAAATAATCACAGGCACTCATTATGGAATGCAATTAATGCATTTGAGCAGAGCATCAAAAGACAAACGGCTAAAATACAGTGAGAGGCACGGTAAAGTGATTTTGCAGCACAATGCTCAACCAAACGTTGCAAAAGAGGTCAAAATATACTTGGAAATTTTAAAATGGGGAGACCTCCCCTACCTGCCGTATTCTCCAGACATTGCTCCCTCTGACGATCACCTGTTTACATCAATGGCGCATGGCCTGGCTGACCAACACTTCCGATCTCATGAAGAAGTCACAAATTGGATCGATTTGTGGATCGCTTCAAAAGACAAGTAATTCTTTTCAGTGCGGTATTCATACACTACCCAAAAGATGGGAGAAATTAGTGGCCAGCAATGGAAAATACTTTGAATGATACACGTGTAACAGTTTGTTTCATTAAAGCCTCAAGTGTTGGGGAAAAAACAGCGGAAGCAAAGTTGTACACCTTGTAGTACCTGGAGAAAGAATCCAGATGGGATGTGTGGTGAAACACGCATCAAGGTCAGGATTGTCATGTTGTAGAGCATGCTCTGCAACAGGATATTGTGGGCTGTGGTATACACTCTCTGTCTATGCGCATTCATCCTCACTGGTAACTTGGTGGTAGCCAGGGCGATGTAAAAGGCTGAACAATGTTTATATAAAAGATGTGGGTATATGATGTGTGTTGGTATATATATTGTCAGTTAAAGGGCTGGTAAATGTGGCGGTAGAAGAATACACACGTCAAGTCCTGCAGTGGAGATGGTCAAGTGGTAGGAGTAATAGGGAAGGGACACGGGTGCGGAAGGAGCTTAGGATCTGACAACGATATTGCAGAGATCGGGAAGGCAATGGAAAGCTATTCTGGGTGTGGTGGGCAAAATCTCAGAGAGAATCGATCCATTTCAGCGTAAGTCTTCCTAAAATCATGCCCTGAAATGAGATCCATAACACATCAAAATTTTTAATGAATAGTAAAGACAAAATGCAACCCTTGTCACAAAGTGGTACACATCAAATTATTTGCAGGCAGTGTAAAAAATTGTATATTGGCCAGTCAGGCAGAGCTGTGGCAATTTGGCTACGTGAACATGAGTGAAGCTGGCGATTAAAGAAGAAAGATTCAACCTTTGATGATCATCTTTTAGCAGACTACCATCCATATGCTGTAGAACGTGAACCTTTACATTCTATCAAAAACAGTAGAAATATGACCCTACTGGAAATAATGGAAGTCAACAAACACACGACACAAAATGCCAGACTAGTAGTACATGATAAGACTCAGTTTCCATTTTCTCCCTTCTGAAATTAAGTTTTCATTACATATAGTAAATTCATTTTATTTCTCATCATTTGTTATATGTATCTCCTCATAAAAACTTTGTTTCCCCTTTTTAGTTACTCTAATTAATGTAATATTTTTCTTATGTAGCCTATGTAAACACTTCGTCACATTTGTGTAAGTCGCACATCATAATTATCTGTGTTTGTGACATGCAGTTGTCTCCCGAAGATGGCCTGAGAAGTCAAAAACCAGTTTGTGACCAAATAAATACAATTTTGCAGAACATCAGGGTTTTTCCTTTCTAATACCATTATTATGTTCTGCCAACACCAATGGAAAACTAAGTACTTGCAGAAGATATTGTATGATGCACAAGGGTTCATGATCCCCATTAGTTCACATTAATACCACTTACGTAGAAGAACAAAGCCTTCTCTCTCAAGCCCACAGAAAATTCACATAAAGACAACCACAAAGAAACTTTGTCCACATGCCCTTGCTGGAATGAAAATCCAATATTTGTTTCTTTATTGACTTATTTTTACTATAGACAGCTATTTCAGTTAGCAAGTGGATGCTATGAATTGAGACACATTGCTGCTGTCACCAATCTTCATTCTCACCACTCCATGTTCCATGAGAGGCATCAGTAGCTCCTAAGTCACTACCTCTTATTTGTAGAAAAGATCTAATATTTTGTTGAGACTACATTCGTTTAAAAATCATCCAGTCCAGTTTGACCCTTCTTTACAGCCCCTACTAAGTCAGGTCTTATTCTAAACGTCCATTATTTTAAATATACTTCTATGCCTTTCATATGCTCCCCCTCACATTCCAAATTTGATGATCTAATGGACAGGCCTGTCGGTCTCTCAAGCTCAAATCTTAATACCGATTCAATTTATGACGATGGCATCCATCTCCTTTTTCCTCACTGGTTATTCTGCCATCACCCATATTCTGTCCCAGAAGTGGATCATGCTAGAAATGACACTCTACCTTTCTCTAGTCTATGGCTCCAAATGTCTTCTTCTTCATCCTCATTCTTTTTACTCAAAAGTTCCTTCTCTCATGATCAACTGATTCAGTTCTATCAGGGGCAGTACAAAGATATTTTCAAAATCTCCACATAGAAGAACTCCTAGTTTTTCATTTACTTTTAAAGGCAATCATGAAATAAACATCTCTACTAACTCTATGCCCTCCACTAGGTAATCCACACATTCACTTTCAGTTTAATTTCATCTTACACATTTGCTACATGAATATTTTACTCGATTTAATAACACTGATTTCACAACCCATTGTTTTGTTTGTAAACGGCAGTGACACAAGAAAATGTAAACTAATTCACTGCAGTTATTACAATCTTCTGCAGTTTTGATGCCCACATGTTCACTTCTTTCTACAGGTATTAAGTCTGTCTTAATTTTTTTCACTCAAGAATGTGGGAAGACAATATGAAATTGAATTGTTAATGAATGTCACACAGTGACAGGTGGTGTTATAATTTCCTTTTATTTATCAATGACACCTTACAATTTTGTTAGCAAATCTTTCCAAACATCTTGCAATTCTAACAGCATATTCTGTCTACACTACTCTGTCATACGTCATACTAAGGAAATTGTTCCATCAGTTTAATTTCTAAAGGGCCTGTCTAATTTGTCCGTATGCACTAGTGGGTTTCTGTGTGTTCCCCAATTTCTCTTTCAAGGCACAGTACTTATGCAGCACGCTGTCCACTTTCAGCGAAAAAGTCACTCACTATCTAGTGGGAACTTGGTTTTTGTTTCTGATTGTCATTTTAATTTATACATTTTCCCAGCAATTTTGTCTTAAGTATTCAGTAATTCCTTCAGTTCTTAAAAGATTTTCTTTTGGATCTAATATTATTTCTGCAGCAAGGGTTTCACCTCCTGATTTACATCCTTTCTTGGTTTCTCTGCCAGCCAATCTATCTTCCTTTCAAATGATACTTTAACTGTACTTCACCCTTTGTGTGTAAGAGAGCCACCATTATTTCCCATCAAACAATTTGGTCCTTCATACATTCTCAGTTTCTAGTTGATTTTATGGGTTCATTGCTGGGTCACCATTTCCCTCATTTCAATCCCTTCCACAGATCATTTCAATTTCTTCCACAAATGCTAAGTCCAAAACAAGGGTTACAGTGTTTCAGTCCTTTTCCAGGAGAGCCAGTTCACTGCCTATTTATATAGTTTCCATAATCTCTTTCATGACATCAAATGGAGTGAACACATGAACTCAAATGGGAATACTTAAGAGAAGGTGACATTCTTTCCAAGGAACAATATTGAGAAAATTTAGAGAACCACTATTTGAAGCTGACTGCAGAATGATTCTGTCACCTTCGACATACATTGCATGTATGGACCACAAAGGTACTATATGAGAAATTAGGGCTCATACAGAGGCATATAAACAGATGTTTTTTCATTGTTCTATTTGCAAATGGAACAGGAAAGGAAAAGAATAGTAGTGGTACAGAGTACCTACGCCACATGCCATAAGGTGGACTGCAAGTATTGATGTAGATCTTCACTATTAATTACCTGCACTCTAAAAATGTTCGTACTATAGTTTCTTGAAGTCATGAAAAACAACACTATCACTGACAGAAGGAACTACTAGTTATGATGTGACCAATCACCATTCTTTGCTAAATTATAGTCCTTTTCATCTAAAGATACTACCAGTGTCCATTAACTATGCTCTGAAGAAGTCACTGTTTGTTGGTATCATTCTCCTAGGCTCCAAATCTGAAGTTTTGGTGAATATACAAGGTCTCTAACTTCAGCTGAGGTCATTAATTGGGTACAGATCCTGGAATCTTAATTAATTATGAACTCAGTTCTAAAACTCCTGATTATGAACAAAATGAGAAGTGAGACCATGGCCAAATAATGTGTATGCTAAATTGTTGTAACTCTCTCTCTTTAACACAACACAACACACACACACACACACACACACACACACACACACACACACACACACACAGAACAGAACTTTTGGCATCACACTGTACTGCACTGCCAGTTCGTCACCTGAACTGTCTCTGAATGAAGCCTTGTAAATTCAAAGACTTTACAAAGGAAGTTACTTGCAACAGCACTGAAAATTTTTCAGCATCAATCAGCCTTTTCTGCACTTGGGATAACATCTTTGAGCAGTTTTTAAACCAAATCGTTTGTTGCCTCTATGCTGTGATGAAGAGATGATGATGATGATGATACTTATTATAAAAAAGAAACAAGAAGAAAAAGAAGAAGGGAAGTACTTGTCTCAATCATTACAAATGAATATGGTGACTATTTTACACCTATGTTCGCACGATAGAACTTATTCAGTGAACAAAATTACCCATAATATTGTGTAGCACGAAGTTATCTGGTCTTAATAATGGGTTGAATTTGTTGAAGAAGAGAGCATCTTAGTTTCCTCCGGTGTGTCATATCTAGCTACAGTCAATCACTGTTGATTATATCGTATACACCTACCGTATTGTGGGGTTATTGATTGACATGTTTTACCTACTGTTACATTTAGTTCTAGATACTTTATATCGGAATAACATTGGGAAATATAGTGGATCAGTTGCAATGTGATAAGGTGCCCGAGTGTTTGTCAAACCAAGAAAGCCACACACAAGCCTGCTGTTATCTTGGACAACAAGAGTATCCACAGCATACTCATCATCAAAGGTGAAGAAAGGCAATGCTTGAAGAAACAGCAATACTTAGAAACCATGAATGATGAAACAAGCATCCTACATCATGTTCACAGTAATCTGTATGAGGGAACTTAGGTTATGGTATGATGAGCATCCCTGAACATCACATAATCAGCTCTGATCTGAACTATATCTTTCACACACTGCCCATTAACCACTTAATTAAGCTGCTGTTGAACTTTATGCATTTGGAAACTTGAAAAGAGACAAAACTCTTGACACACTGGAGTACAATAAATGCCTCCAATAAGCTAATGTCCCACTGAAGAAACACGACATTCTGTGCTACTGTCAGTACTGACCTCTAGCAAAGTATCAGACTCAAAACGTCTACTGTGTGCAGTTCACCTGGAGACTGGTTGAAATGGTGCAGCAATTCCTGTCAAGGTTGAAACTGTCACTGACATGGGATGTCACTCATTTCTGGTCTTTATCTTTCAGAATCACAAGAACTGTTTTTAACATATACGATTGATGTTCCTGAGACACAATGAGTCTCACCTTCCTCTATTTTAATGATGTAGGCTGAAGCAATGAATTAAAATTTGTACCAATGCCAGGACTCAAACCTGGGTCTCACACTTACTAGGCAGATTCTCTATCTCATGTGCCATTCCAACAGCCACATAAGCCTCCCTTCATGAGGCATATTCCAATACATGTCTCAGCCCATTGCTGTTTCCCATCTAAACTCACCTCAGTATTTCTGAGGCTCTCTGATATTGGAATAGCACCTTAGCAATGACCGAAATGGCTTTAATCCTGCCTGTACCTAAGACGTAGGTGATATATTAATAATACACAGTTGATGTTCCTGAGACATATTGGGTCACACATTTATCCACGACAATGATGAAGGCTGAGGCAATGAATTAAATTTTGTACCCGTACTGGGATTCAAACCCAGTTCTCTTGCTCACTGGGAAGATGCATTACCATTGTGCCACACTGACAATACAGCTACCACAGCTGTATGGACTATCCCAGTAAATCTCCCTCCCTGATAAAGATTACATTTCAAGGAGCAAGATGTACTAGGATAGTCCATACAGCTGTGTACATCTCCCTCCCCAATAAAGATTCCAGTTCATGGAGCAGACATACTAAGATACACCATACAGCTATGGTAGCAGTAGTACTAGTGTAGCACAACCGATAGTGCGTGGTAAGCATGTGACCCAGGTTCAAATCCGAGAGCTGGCACAAATTTTAATTCATTGCCTCAACCTACATCACTGTTTTACATTGTGCTACATGACGATCTGTATTGTTACACCAGAAAATCAGGCAACTTCACTCATGGAGTGGTCATAGGTATGTCCAAACACTACAGCTCCCTCACATTATTCTGCCACATCAATCCATTTTATTGTGCTGATTCCCTACAACCAACAGGCACATTCACACCACTCTGGTGCCATAATGTATGTCAGAAGTGGAGTGTCACAGGACAGTCTGGTAGTAGTTATTCACCATCTAAAGTGTTGCCAAGCCACTAGTGTGCTCTATTAAGGGGATGACTAATATTTTGTCTGATGTGCTTACACACACACTGTTGAAACAAAACATTATGACCACCTGCTTAATGCTTGCAGCACCAAGTGTCCATGCACAGGTCACGTAATTCACATAAATAATGGCCTGCTGATAAGCATACACAGTTACGGCACCTGATAGTGACCCAGATGGGTTCCATAGGATTTACATCAAGCAAATTTAGTTGCTGAGACATCAATGTGAGTTCACTACAATGCACCTCAAACCACTGTAGCATGGTTCTGGCTCTGAGACATGGAAAATTATCACTGTCAGGGAAGACATCAAGCATGAAGGGACACAGGTGGTTCACAGCTGTCAGTGTGTCTTCAATTACTTACTACCACAGGTCCCATGCAAGCACAGGAGAATGCTTCCCACAGCATAATAATGCTTCCACCAGCCTGCGACCGAGGTGCGCTGCACATTTCGAGTCTACATTCACCATGATGACAGCGTTTGTGGAGACAAAAACTGACCTAGTGTAGCAAAAATGTGATTCACCTGAAAAGATGACAAGTTTCCATTGACTGACTGTTGAATCCTGATGATCCTGTGCCCACAGCAATCATAACTGACAATGTCATTGCTCAACATGTAAACATGTAGGGATTGTCTGCTGTAGAGTTACTGTTCAATAATGTACGATGAATGGTGTACTCTGAAACACTTGTGCATGCACCAGCATTGTGCTCTTTCGGCACAGGTCACCATCTATCCTACTTTACAGAGCAGAATAGCCTACAAACACCACAGTCTGAGAAGTCATGGACGTCCAACCATTTTGCGTCAAGTGGCGGTTTCACTGTCCCATCTCTTTCCACAGATGCTCACAACAGCAGCACGTGAACATTTGACAAGCTTCACTGTTTCTGAGATACTCGTTCATGGGCTCTACATAACAATAATTTGCCCTTTGTCAAAGTTGCTTATTTCAATGGATTTGCCCATTTGCAGCCCTTATCTTTGCTGGTGTGACCCTCCATCTGTGCCTGCTCTGATTAGAAACTTTTGTGACTGCATCACATGCCCGCAATGCCACCAGGCGACATCCAACATCATGGTGGGCAGTGGTCATAATGTTTTTGCTTAACTGTGCAAGTTCTTAGCTTAACTTTTATCTAAAAAAAAAAGTGTAAGTGATGGAATGCATATGTGCACTTATTTTCAAAACTTTGATTATTATTATGCTTTCATTAAGGCATTAATTAAGGATCATTGTCTCCACTGTGGGAGCTACTGCTAAAGTCACCAAAGAAGTAAGATTGCAGCTCTTTTTTTGAGTGATCAGTCTTTTGACTAGTTAGATGCGCCCCACCACGAATTCCTTTCCTGTGCCAATTGTTTCATTTCTGAGTAGCACTTGCACACTACATCCTCATTTTTTGCTGGATTTAATCCAATCTCTGTCTTCCCCTACAGTTCCCTCCAGTACCAGGGAGATTATGTCTTAACACATGTCCGATCATCCTGCTCCTTCTTTTTGTGAGTATCTGTTCCTTTCTTTGCCGATTCTGCGAAGAAGGTTCTCATTTCTTATTGAATCATTCCATCCAATTTTTACATTCTTCAGAAGCGCAACATCTCAAACACTTCGATTCTCTCCTGTCCTGGTTTTCCCACTATCCATGATTCAATACCATACAATGCCGAGTTCCAATATATATTCTCAGAATTTTCTTTTTCAAATTAAGAAGGAAGCTAGACTACAGGGAAGTGGATCTTATTCTAAAATGTGTTTTGCAGGTTGTATACGTGGACAAGTAAAAAAATTCCCGGATTTCTCTGTTAAAAATACACTTTCTCCCAAGTGAAAACATACTTTTTCCCTGTTAACTGACAGACATTTTTCCGCCCTTCTTCCAGAATAGAACACAAAGCGGCTGCTAGCTGGGGCCTGTATAACTTAGAATGTGTTCAAAAATGTTCAAAAACCGACAGGGATGCGTTTCAAAGCCATATGAATAATCGTTAGGCTAACGTGCGCTGGATGCTAGTCGCTTTGTGAAACAAGGTTTTTTTCCGTCAAGAGTATGAATTTGCCCCCCAACCCCTCCTAGATCTGGGCCTGCTTAGCATGCAAGAATCTGGCAGCAGGCAATTTCTTGTTATGGAACATTGCATGGTCTTCCTAAAGCCTTTGGTACATTTTGCTGTTGGCAGACGCTTGTATGAGCACTGTGTTTTGTTGCTGTATATGGCACATTTCCTTTGCTATTTAAGTTTTATTTTCGTTTTTTATCTCATTTATGTTTTATTGCTGCAGTATTATTCTGCAGTAGCGGTATACAGTAATATCCTTTGTTAGAGTATCGGCTCTTAACAGTCAAAATTACAAAAAGATGGACAGCATGCCTCCAAGGTTGGATAGTGATCACAGTTTTACCACGAGTTGCAGCACCTGCTTTGTGTACTGTCCTCAAGTCAGCATCCCAGTATAGGTAGCAAGATTCACATCACACTATTCCAGTTGTTGTATTTGGAGACCCAGCGAAATTATTTTCAGCCATTTCATAAGGTCTTTATCAACACCTCTGGAGCCATGGTAATGTGTTGTTTTGATTTAAGCAGTGTCCTCAACAATGTCACGTCGAAACCACAGTATGTCCTAATGTGAAGGCAGGGTCATCTATTTGTCAATGTACAACACTTGGCACATTTATTTCTGAGAGTGATATACTGTCACAAAGATCTGATCTCTTGGATGGAGAGTGCAGCTATTTATACAAACATCAAATATTCCAGGATATACAAACAAGAATTTTAAGAAAGTCCCAGAATTAATAAATACTAAATAACAAATAATTGCTGGTAGTCAGGTTTGAACTGATGACTCGCAGCATGCCCGCCAGTGAGTTAAGCACTACACTAGACTACACTACACTGCATTCACCACAGCTCGCTGTATTTCTCCCTTTCCAGGGAAGAACTTCACGTTGGAGCTGACTATAGCACACTAAATCTAAACTCAGTGGTCTTCTATATGGTGGCACTGGCAGATCCTCCAATTGTGGTTGTGTTGTTACATCTACTTCACTATAATGAGCATCAAAGGCAGCCCCTTGCATAGAAGTTTTGTGATCATTGAGTGGGTTTTCAGTTTCCTTGCGGGCTTTGTACAGAGGACATAGATGCTATCTCTGCACTTTTGTCTTCTTGGTGAAGGTCCATAATATCTGACTTGATATGTGATGTGTGAAAAGTGATGAAGGATACAATGTGGCCCAAAGTAGCACTTTAGTGATTTTTCTGATAGTCCTACTTTCAGCACCAGTGTAAAAATCCATACCTAATCTCCTGGGTCATGCCTCACTGGCTGCTGCTTGGTTTTAAGAGTGATCTCAGACTTTCTCCTGGGTGTCTAGGGCCCTTAAGCAAACCAGCTGCCTTTGTTCCTCAAACATGGTGATGAGGTGTTTCACTTAGTCATCCTGATTATCATTCAGTTGAAAAGGAAACAGAGTATCCATTGTTGTTTTGGTCTCGTAGCAGTAGAGTACAAAGAACGTGTGAAGCCCAAAGTATTTTGCTTCACTGTGTTGTATACAAATGTCATGACAGGCAATGCTGTATCCCAATATCTCTGTTCAACATTAATGTATATCAATAGCACATCAGCCAACGTCTTATAAAAGCACTCTGAGGTCGATGTCACTGTTTGGTGTCTCACCCATTGCCACCCTCACTAGTCCTTTCAGGGATTTCCGATTCAGCCACGGTATGATATATTAGCTCTCTATCTATATTATCATGTGCAGCTTTAATGTTTATAAAGAGATGATGTGTGCCAATCCTGAATTTGATCATATTTTCAAGGATTTGCTTTGGACTATATATCTGATTTACAGCTGAATTTCCTGGAATAAATCCACACTGATATGCTGCCACCTCTCTCTGAATTATTGGGAAGAGATGGTCAACTAGTGTATTGGAAAATACTTTATATCCCAGGCAGTAATGTGGTCCCCCTACATTTATCACATTCTAAGTGATCTCTCCTCTTGTATATGGGGCATAATATTCCTTCTTTCCACTGCTGGTGCGTTGTCTCTTCTTCCCACACTTCAGCAGCCCTCTTTAAGAAGATTCCTCCAACTCAGGATAGCTGGCCGTAGATGATCTGATATAATGAACCACCATTACCAGCATACTGGATCACAGTTCCTCTTACACAGTGATCCATTAATTAATTGGAATCCTCCTTTTGTCAGTTCCCCCTTCTTAAAGGCTTCTATGGTTTCCGGCAGTGCTGGATCTTATGTAATGCAGCAATAACGGAGATTTCATCCACATTGTTGTGTTCCACTAACGGATTCCTTGAAGGCAGTCAGCACCTTTGTGTGTGACTGCTTTATAATCTTAGGATTGGGACTGATACCAGACATCTGCACCAAACGCCACAAGCTGTGGTGCATGCCATGTAATGTAGTCGTTAGATTCACTAATTTAAACCTGACCATCAACAATTATGTGTTACTTATTATTTAACAATTCTGGAAGGTTTTCGAAATATCTTATGTTTGTAATGTTCGTGTATTCTGGAATACTTGATGTTTGTGTTAATACGTGTTCTGGAATATTGGATGTTTGTATAAACAGCTGCACTCTCTGTCCTGGGGTTTATTTCTGTTTTGGCTGTATGCTGTTGGGTCATTCCATGTCAAGTCACCCAGGCCTTGACACCAACCATGTCAGATTTTGATGAAACTTGGTACAATTACTTCTTTTATCATCCTGAAAGCACTTGTAAAATTTTTTTGCTCTATACCTTATAGTTTTTTTTTTTAATAAATTTTTAAAGTTTTTAGATTTGGCTTTGTTTCAGCAGTCGGAAATTGTAACTTAAACGTGTCCTCACAACTAAAAAAATTTGTATATTAAAGGATACTCAAGATATCAGTATGAAATTTTGGAGTAAGTTTGTGTATTATATCTAAATGTTAAAAAAAATTACCATAAAGATATATTAAATTCTTCCAAATGAAAAAATAATTTATAAGGTTTTTTTTTTTTTTTTTTTTTTTTTTTTTTTTTTTTTTTTTTTTTTAAGCTAACGGATGTTTAGTTTTACAAAAACTGCAGTATCTAGAGGTTCAGACCTGATAGAAAGCTCAAATTTGTTTTAAAATACTCTTAATTGTATAGGCTATTAGATAAAAGAAAAATTATGTTGGCTTTTTAACCTGTTTAATAGTTATCTAATTTTTAAAATAATATTAATTATATTTTAAAAATAAAAAATGCCAAGTGACTTAGACACCGAAAATAAGTTTTTGTCTTCTTGGAGTAACAATGTACACTTGGATTTTGTATTGTTACTCCTGTGTTTTGAAGTAAAAAATTATTACAGTGTTAAATAGTGCTTGGATAGTAATTTTATTAAGTTCATTCGAACTCTCAGTAAGTACTGTTGCTTAGTTTACAGAGATTCTTTTCCAATATCCTACAAAAGTAACCAGAACAGTAATCAGACCAAAAGTGAAATCAGTATGTCAGATATTCAAACCTGTAGTGTAGGGTTATTTAAAAAATCTGACTGTTTCCAAGCAACCTACACATCTTCAAAAAAGTTACAACCGGTATCAGAATTGAGTGAGGAAGAAAAAGATTTGATCCACTTACGATCTGGAATTAATCTGTGTGAATTTAAGGATATTGTTCACACCACAGCTACTACTTTTTAAATGTTATTGAAAAGTATCAAACAACATGTGTAGACCCAACACAAAAAGCCCATCAAAAAATTGTTGAGAAGTGTAGGCTTGGATCTTTCTAAACAATTACTGACAAAAATTATTAGCATAAAACCTGGACAAAAGCTTTGCTCAACATGCCATAACTTTTGTGAGGAAAAATTAAGAGTTGAAGTCAATGAAAGTGAAACAGATGATGAAGTCATGGTTGAATTAGAATCATTGGAATCCAGAAATGAATCCCTCGTACAAACAAACATTGTTCTTGATTATTTAGGTTTAACACTGATAAAGCTTCATGGCTTGTCAGAACAAAGTAAAGGGTCTTATTTTAAAAGGAAGGTTAGCAGTATTGAAAAGACTGCAAAAAAGGCGGTTTCAAAAGCATTAAAATATGATGCACCAAGTTCTGATGATGACGAAGAAGATAAAAGTGTGGTTGAGAAAGCAAAGGATTTTGATGTAATGATTTCTCTTATGAAAGAGAAGATTTCATCTGTTGGGAGGTCTAGAAAAATCCAGATTCTGACCTTGGCTCCAGATTCTTGGACTCGAAATAAAGTGATGAAAGAATTTAATGTAAGTGAGTACATGGTGCGACAAGCTAGAAAGCTAAAATCTGAAAAGGGTATTTTGGGGAGACCTAAATGGTGTATCCTTGCTGGTGCTGCAGGCACACACACTGTATGTGTATGCAGTATCCACCAGAATGTTAAACTATTACTGGATGCTGTGAACATTGAAGAATCTTATAAAGACCTAATTAAGATGCTTGTGTGCAACACAGAAAACCAAAACTGCATGCTACATCATTGCAACAGCTGTCCTGCAAATACTGCACTAACAGAGTGCTTAACTGAAAAACCAAGTGAAGATTATGATTTAGAAGAAGAAATTGTAATCAGTCAGTGGGTTAACACAGACAGGGCAGAAATGATCAAACAGTGTATCAGTGTTGAAGACTACATTTCTTTATTTGTTAGGTCATTGGAAAAGCTCTCCCCACACTCGTTTATAGCAAAATCCCAATCAGCAGCCTTTAAAAGATTGAAAGAAGACCCACCACCCAAAACAGCAATTATTGTGATGGATTTCAGTGAGAATTATTCCTTTGTTATACAAAATGAGATCCAAAGTTACCACTGGAATAGAGGTGGTTGTACTCTACATCCAGTTGGAGTTTTTCTAAGAAATGAGGAAAACAATGTTTGTGTTTCCAACCACTGTTTTATTAGTGATGACCAAGAACATGACACTGGTTTTGTTAACTTTGTACAAAAAGAAATTACAAAGTGGCTGTCATTACATCATACTGACATTGACTCAGTTCACTACTTTACAGATGGTTGTGCTGGGCAGTACAAAAATAGGAACAGTTTTAAAAATTTGACTGAACACTTGAGAGACTTTAATTTGAAGGCCCAACACTCTTTTTTTGCAACAAGTCATGGGAAGTCAATTTGTGATGGCCTAGGAGGAACTATTAAAAGAGTTTTAAGGAAAGCCAGTCTACAGCTTTCAGACAAAGAACAAATAATGACAGCAATCGATGTGTATAAGTTTTGTGAAAAAAATATTGAAAACATTCATTTTAACTTTATTGACAAAAAAGAAGCTGATTTGCTACGGTTAAAACCAGAAAAACGTTTTTCAGCAACCCGAACCATTCCTGGAACTAGAAGTTTTCATAACTTCAAACCACTTCCAACAAACAACCTTGAAATTAGAAGGACTACAGATAGTGTAAAACCCTCCTTAGTCTTTTCTTTCCATTCTTCTTCTGATTGGGTTCGTGTTGAACCATCCATAAATTGCTATGTGGCTGCAAATTATGATGGTAACTGGTACTTTGGACTGGTAAAAACAATATTCAGTGATGAAGAAGATGCAGAAATTCTATTTCTACATCCTTCAGGACCCGCTGCATCATTTTATTGGCCTGAAAGAGAAGATTCCTGCACAGTGCCTTTGGAGCACATAGTCTGTGTAGTAGACGCACCTCAATCAAGCGGCACTGGGAGAATGTATTACTTCAAAAAAGACTGTGTCAAAAGAACTGAAAGCTCATGGATGAAGTGGAAAAACAGTTTGAATCAGCATTAATGTTTATTAAAAAGACAAAATTACTCAAAAAATTCAATGTTTCAAGCAATCAGTTGGGTTACACATAAGTGCCTTAAGTAAACTATCTTTGTACATAATTCTAATGTAATCTACTATAATTAATAAACATGTTAAAAAGCCATCATTATTTTTGTTTTATCAAGTAGCCTATATGTTTAAGAGTAAATTAAAACAAATTTGAGCATTCTATCAGGTCTGAGACTCGAGATATTGCAATTCTTATAAAACAAAACATCCGTTAAAAAAAAAAAAAGAAAAAAAATACATATATATTTTTTTTTCATAGAAAATATTAATATATTTTAATAGCATCATTTTTATCTTCAAATATGTATAATAAATAAACTTGCTGCAAAAATTCATGATGTTATCTAAAAGAGTTTTTAAGATAAGCAAATTTAAAGTTTTGAATACAAATTAAACTGACCATTTCCGAAGGTTCAGAAAACGCAAAACATAAAAACTTTAAAAATTTAAAAAAAAAACTGTAAGAGATACAGCAAAAAAAAAAAAAAAAAAAAAAAAAAATTGCAGGTGTTGTCAGGATGGTATTAGAACCATTTGAGCCAAATTTCATGAAAATCTAAGGAGGTGGGTGTAAAATTTATTTTTTATTGGGTGATTTGATATGGAATGACCCTGTTGTCAGTAAAAAAGTGCCTTCAGTGCCAAGTGTTGTACTTCACTGACGACCCTAACTTCAGAGATTTGGGCTTGCTTGTGGTTTCAAAGTATATTAGTTGGTGGAGATGCCGGGTACATTCTATACATTAACATCACCATGACTTCAATTGTGCAACATACAAGCCGTCACCTCCACAAGCAGGAACAGAAATACAAACAGTACATTGTTCCTTAAGATCCGTATATTCTGGAGATAGATGAATTACAAAACAGCAGCAAGTCAGTTGCATATCAAGTATACATCAGTGTTTTCTGGTGACATTGGTCAGTATATATAATAGAAGGAAACATTCCACGTGGGAAAAATTATATATAAAAACAAAGATGAGGTGACACACGCACATATCCATCCACACATACAGACACAAGCAGACATGTGCTGTCTGCTTGTGTCTGTATGTGTGGATGGATATGTGCGTGGGTGCGAGTGTATACCTGTCCTTTTTTCCCCCAAAGGTAAGTCTTTCCGCTCCCGGGATTGGAATGACTCCTTACCCTCTCCCTTAAAACCCACTTCCTTTCGTCTTTTCCTCTCCTTCCCTCTTTCCTGATGAGGCAACAGTTTGTTGCGAAAGCTTGAATTTTGTGTGTATGTTTGTGTTTGTTTGTGTGTCTATCGACCTGCCAGCGCTTTCGTTCGGTAAGTCACCTCATCTTTGTTTTTTATATATATATATATATATATATATATATAACGATTTGACACTATATCGCATTGAGAATCCAAATATGATAGAAGCTGGCAAAATCTTGCATTTGATGTAAAGTACTGCAGAAAAAACATACCAAGCTCTTCTGATTAAGAATGTTACAGTTGCAGAAGAATTCCTCAGGTGGTCACAGAAAACTGAAGGGGGGTTGAGAGAGAGAGAGAGAGAGAGAGAGAGAGAGAGAGAGAGAGAGAGAGAGAGAGAGGTGGTGGTGGTGGTGCGGGAGGGGGGGGGGGGAGAAAGAGAGAGATATGAAAGAGGTATGACCGACTGCCGGATGTGATCCCAATGACAGTTACAGGAGACCACCACAAGCTTTCCTCTCTGGTACATCAACAGATGCTAAGAGAAGACATGCAGCAGTGTATGGCAGGAAGAAATGTCTGACAGAGTACTTAAGAGATAGTAGCTATGAATGTTGATCACACGCTATGAATGTTAATCAAATATCTCAAAAACTGATAGAGAGTGTCATCAGAAGACAAAACAGCATCTGACCAATTCTGTTACATCCAAATCTCCCACCAAATACATGGCACTGCAGAAGAACAGACATTTGGAGGATGGAGAACAAAACACAGGTATGATTTTACTGTGGACTCCTGACACACATTGTATGCTACTGCAGAGAGAGAAGATGAGTATCTGACAACTATTACACTGCAAGACGGTAAGCAACACAGCAATCCTATTCATGGCAGTCAAATGCAGACAATTTATATTGTCCTCAATGCCGAGTGCTCATCAGAGACAAAGTTATCATCAGGTGTGCCCCAGCGGAATGTGATAGAACCACTCTTGTCCTTTGTATACATAAATGATTTAGCAGATGGGAGGGCAGCAATCTGCAGTTGTTTGCTGATGGTGCAGTGGTGTACAGTAAGGTGTTGAAGTTGAGTGACTGTGGGAGGATAAAAGATGACTTTGACAAAATTTCCAGTTGGTGTCATGAATAGTAGCCAGCCCTAAATGTGAAATAATGTAAGTTAATGTGATTAGAAGGAAGATCAAACCTGTGATATTCAGATACAATATTACTAGTGTTTTGCTTGACACAGTCAAGTCGTTTAAATATCTGGGTATAACATTGCAAAGTGATATGAGGTGCAACAAGCACGTGAGAACTGTGGTAGGGAAGGCGAACGGTCGACTTTGGTTTATTGGGAGAATTTTAGGAAAGAGTGGTTCACCAGTAAAGGAGACTGCATACGGGATGCTAGTGTAACCTATTCTTGAGTAGTGCTGAAGTGTTTGGGATCCATATGAGGTTGGACTGAAGCAAGACATCGTAACAATTCAGAGGTGGACTGCTAGATTTGTTGCTGGTATGCTGGTAGGTTCGAACAACATGAAAGTGTTACACAGAGATGCTTTGGGAACTCGTATGGAATTCCTAGAGGGAAAGTGGCATTCTTATCGAGAAACACTATTGAGAAAATTTACAGAAACAGCATTTGAAGATGAATGCTGAATATTTCTACTGCTGCCAACATACATTGTGTGTAAGGACCACGGAGATTAGATACGAGAAATTAGGGCTCATACGGAGACATATAGACAGTTGTTTCACCCTTGCTCAATAACACATAATGGTACAGGTACCCTCCACCATGCAACGTATGGTGTCTTGCGGTGTATCTATTTAGATATAGATGTAGTTTACAGTTGACTTTGGGATGAAGCCAATCGCTGTACTTCGGACAAGGTTGCTTCCGAACACCCTGCAGCCATTCCCTGTCACTGTAGCAAGGAATCAGTTATCAGATTCAGAAAAACTAAGCGAGGCGACTATCTGTGGAGGTGAGACCACCACAAATGAAAATCCTCCATGGACAATAATCTCCAGGATGTCAGAAAATTCATCAATGTCATCATTGATGGCCAACTGATCCAGCCGCTAGTCAACTTAAGGGGTTCCTTTTCCATAAAGTCAGATGCTTATCATCATCAGCTAAAGAAGACTATGTCCTGTGACATGAAACTGATTGTGCTGAAAGTCGCAAACAGGAAATATGACCATCTGATAGGAAAACATATTGCAAGAATAAATATCAGCAACAGAACAAAGCCATTCGAATTTGTTGTTTTAACACAATGTAGTCATAATATTATCCTTCAATGAGACTTCTTGTGGGCGTCACAAGCAATCACAAATGATGGAAATTCAGAGCTCTGGATTGACAAAGCTATTCCAGTATAACAGACTGCTCTGGATGATTATTTCTCATTGAGGACATCTCTATCCCACCATAATCAATAAGATGAGTTAAAGTTCTCAATCAGGCCTAGTCAAACTGTGAAGCTTTTGTCAGTTACAAAAACTTACTTGGACCCAGGAAAGAAATTTACAAGCCAGTAACAATCGAACTGTAGGCTGTCAAGGAGAACTCTGGATGACTAGCTTTCACGAACAGTTACAACTCATTAGTCATCACAAAAAAGGGCATAATAACAATAAAAATACAATTCCCGAATTTCTCAGTTAAAAATGCACTTTTTTCTGCCAGAAAATGTGCACTTTTTCCAGATGAAAATCCAACATACACCGGGCAAGAGCACATTTTTTTCTGTTTTGGAAAGATCTTTATTGCACGCAACATGTACACTGCTTACTTTGGTATTACAAAAATGTAAATATGAATCCACCAAAACACAAACACCAAAATGTAATACTATGATAGATGATAGAGAAACAGAGACCGTAGTAGAGCACCAAGTGGCCTGATAGTGAACTTTGAATTTGGGAAAATATGTTGCAATACTATGCACTGTTGCTGTACGAAATAAGACTACTAGATGATATTTTTCATCAAGAAAACCTGAGCTTTCACATTTTTTTTTTTTTTTTTTTTAGAGATATGATTGCACTTCCAATGCAAACATGTAGAAAGTAAGTCTACAATACAGTTGACGCAAACAACAAATACATTTCTTCTGATCTGCATCACTTCCTTTAATAGCTCTTTCCCATTAAAATTTTGCAGGCACATATGCTGTACTAAAAAGCAACTGATTTGGGTAACTAATGGCATTAAACTAAAGACAGTCAAAGCCCCTGCAAAGTACTGATAAATGTCACCATATAGGCTAAAACAATACATTAAACCAAGAGAATAGAAATTCCCCAGAGTAACATTAAAACTATGTGGTCCTTTGTGAAAGAGTGGATACCATACGTGCTCAGCAGATTACATCTCTTTTGTGTGAGAATGAAACTTTAATGATCCACCAGAGTCGTGTAAAATATTTAATAATCACGCCTTCTCAATAGCTGGCAAATAAAATCAAAATTTTATTGGTACAGGTGGATGTGCAGAACTCTTGAAAGTTGGTTGCTAACTACATCACACGCAGCTAGAGGAAACAAGCCAAGGATGAAATTGAATGAACTACTACATCGTTATAGAGTAAAGGCTCCCAGGGCTATGATGAGGACTAGTGCACGTAAGTTCTGAACTTTTGCCACATGTACAATGTGTCTTTCCGATCTGGTCAGTTTCCAAACAGACTGAAATACTCATTAGTGAAACCACTTTACAAAAATGGTGAAAGAGATAATGTAGACAACTGCTGGCCAATTATTTTGTTACCAGTGTTTTGAAAAGGTTTCGAGAAAGCAATGTATAGGAGAGTACTGGCATAGCTCAGTACACATAACGTGCTCTCAGAGTCTAAGATGGGCTTCAGGAAGGGAGTATCCATAACAAATCATATTTACTCTTTGTGAGTAACACTAGTAAGGCTGAACAGTAGGCATTTTCTCTGATTTAACAAAAGCATTTGATTGTGGGGCCATACTATACTTTGGTACAAGTTAAAACATTAAAGGCTTATGGAAAAAGCTCAACAATGGTTCACTTGACATTTGGAAAATAGGAAGGAGAAATTGTCCTCCAGTGTCAACAGAGAAGACATTTGAATGTGACTGGCAACATGTTTAATGGTAGGTAACAAAGGGCACTGTTTGGGGTCTACAACTGTGATCTGCCAATCAATGTGGCATATATTAAGTTTATCCATTGCAGATGTTTTAAGAACCTGTGACTGTTTATTCAGTACAAAAACATAAAACTGTGACTAGTCACTTTTAGAAACAGCTGGTTATTTGAAGTGGTTTTTGATCCTTTTCAGACTCATCTTCAGATGCTGTATAGGGAGTTACACAGTTATTTCAAAGCATAAAACTGGAAGCTTGCTTTGTGACAAGAAGGTGGAACATACTGTTATGTATTGCCAAGAGTACTGTTCATATGCAGATTTGGATCTGAAATTTAATTTTGTATGTATTGTGACAGTATGGGTGGCTTTGTTGGTAATACTCATCTGTCTGCTTCCATTGTGATGGACAGTTAGTAACACACACACACACACACACACACACACACACACACACACACACACTGTTGCAACGAAACTTCACCAGCAGTCAGCAAGTGCTATACAACTGTTGCTTATTGCAGAGATCTTCACACAAAGACATAACAAAGGCCTACCTTGCTCACAGACATTATTTGTTTCTGTTGCTCATAGGTATTATTTGTTTTTCTTGAAAAAAGTATGCATATATTATATCCTTGTAAGAAGTTCTCTGTGTCAAGCGTACAGAATATATTGGATGCTGGTAAAGTTACCTTATGACAGTATATATACATACATAAACTGCCCTTTGTGAAAAGTGCAACACCAAGAAGGAATTACCCGAGTAACGCCACACTTGGTGGAAGTAGCGATGGGTGTGCAAGCAATACGTGGTATGTTTTGCAGCAAGATGTGGGTATATGAAGGCTAAGCAGAGCCCTCTTGTGTTGGTTCAACAGGGTCGGCGTTGCACCTAGTGTAGCCAGCGCAGAGCTGTGAGTGCCAGTATGCCTTGTCGACGACAAAGGAAGCCATATCGGCATGTGAGCGAGTTCGAACGGGGCAGAATGATCAATCTCTGGGAAACGGGGTTGTCATACTATCACATTTCGGCTCGCAAAGGGCATGCTGCTGCGACAGTGATGCTTGTGTTTTGACAGTGGATAGAGGAAGCTCATACGCAGCGACGAGGAGGAACTGGACCACGAAACATGACCACAGTACATGGTATCACATAACATTCTGCCAGTGCGGACAGTATTTACTTCGTGATACATTACCCGTGTTAAAATGGACCGTTTACCAATTGCGGAAAAGGTCAATATCGTGTTGATGTATGGCTATTGTGATCAAAATGCCCAACGGGTGTGTGATATGTATCCTGCTCGATATCCTGGACATCATCATCCAAGTGTCCGGGCCGTTCAACGGATATTTACATTATGTAAGGAAACAGGAATTGTTCAGCCACATCTGAAAGGTCAACCATGACCTGCAACAAATGACTATGCCCAAGCAGGTGTTTTAGCTGCTGTCGTGGCTAATCCGCACATCAGTAGCAGACAAATTGCATGAGAATCGGCAATCTCAAAAATGTAGGTGTTGAGAATGCTACACCAACATCGATTGCACCTGTACCACGTTTCTATGCACCAGGAATTGCATGGCAACGACTTTGAACGTCGTGTACAGTTCTGCCACTGGGCACAAGAGAAATTATGGGATGATGACAAATTTTTTTCACGCGTTCTATTTAACGATGAAGTGTCATTCACCAACAGCGGTAACGTAAATCGGCATAATATGCACTATTGGGCAATGGAAAATCCACGATGGCTGCGACAAGTGGAACATGAGCGACCTTGGCAGGTTAGTGTATGGTGCAGCATTATGGGAGGAAGCATAATTGGTCCCCATTTTATCAATGGCAATCAAAATGGTGCAATGTATGCTGATTTTCTATGTAATGTTCTACCGATGTTACTACAAGATGTTTCACTGCATGACAGAATGACGATGTACATCCAACATGATGGATGTCCCGCACATAGCTTGCGTGCGGTTGAAGCGGTATTGAATAGCATATTTCATGACAAGTGGATTGGTCATCGAAGCACCATACCATACCATGACCCACACGTTCACAGATCTGACGTCCCCAGCTTTCTTTCTGTGGGGAAAGTTGGGGGATATTTGCTATCGTGATCCACTGACAACGCCTGACAACATGCGTCAGTGCATTGTCAATGCATGTGCGAACATTACGGAAGGCGAACTTCTCGCTGTTGAGAGGAATGTCGTTACACGTATTGCCAAATGCATTGAGGTTGACGGACATTATTTTGAGCATTTATTGCATTAATGTGGTATTTACAGGTAATCACGCTGTAACAGCAAGCATTCGCAGAAATGATAAGTTCACAAAGGTACATGTATCACACTGGAAAAACCGAAATAAAATGTTCGAATGTACCTACATTCAGTATTTTAATTTAAAAAACCTACCTGTTACCAACTGTTCATCTAAAATTGTGAGCCATATGTTTGTGACTATTACAGTGCCATCTGTCACAAAGCGAAAAAAGTGGTCCAGCTAAAAGATTCTTATTTCTTTACGTACTACTCGAACATGTAATAAAAAATGGGGGTTCCTATTAAAAAAAAATGCAGTTGATATCCGTTTGACCTATGGCAGCGCCATCTAGCAGGCCAACCATAGTGCCATCTGGTTTCCCCCTTCAAGCTAGACAAGTTTCGTTCATTGTAGTTTTTTTGTTTGATGCTTATTTCGTGAGATATTTGGCCTCGTCACGATCAATGGACCACCCTGTATATTACTTACTGTCATTTCTTGTTAACAATATTAGCTTATTCCCAAGAAAAAGCAGCTTTCACTTGGTTAATATTTGGCAGAAATCAAACCTGCATTTGGATCGGACTTCCTTAACTCTTTTGCAAAACGGGGTGCAGTACACAGCTGTATCCATTTTCAACAAGCTACCACTCGAATTCAAAAATCTTAGCAGTAATCCACATGCCTTCAAATCGAAACTGAAGAGCTTCCTCATGGATCACTCCTTCTATTCTGTTGAGGACTTCGTTGAAAAATTAAGCTGACTCTTGTTGTATTGTTGATTGTGTTTACTTAAACTTATGGACTGACTTTTTTGGGTTCATAAACATTTATTTTTATATTTATTACTTTTATGTTGTAATTTCATGGGAACTTGACGTGTTAATAAAATAAAATAAAAACCAGTTGCAGCACTTTTTTTATCACACACTGCGATACACCTATTTCTGTAACATAGAAGAAATGTGTCTGTAGGAAACCTTGAACACGTACTCTCTTACGATTCTGCACCACTTTTGTCATGCAATGATCTTAGTGTGGGACAACAGAGGTCGAGCTGAGGAGACGCACCAGCAGCAGTAGCAGAGCAACAGTTGTCTGACACACAATAATTAAATTTTTTTCATGTGCTTCTGCAAAGGAGTGAACTATAGATGTGTATTTTACTGTGTAGACTAATGGTTAGCAAATTACTGTAAGTTTTTATTTTTGCTTAAATCTTGGTGAATATTATTCTGTAAGGTGGCTTCCTAGTGTAATTTGCCTGCCGTCAGATCTCCACTAAGTTTAAATCTCATGCTGGTACACATATAGTTTAGATCAGTGCATTCTAGTTTTCATACTCATCTCATGCAGTAGCTTTTGGCTAAGCAGAGTTTCCAGTGACAGTTAACTGTAGATACATCCATTTCTGTACAGAAATTTATTTCTGCTTAAGAGTTTGGCATCTCAGGGCATAGTGAGAAATCTGCAGAGCAGTTTTTTGTGTTTCTTTATTCTCCTTGTTACATTTTGTGTACATTCAAAACTCAGAAGCGTCAATTGTGATCTTATATCTATTTTTACACACTACAATATGGTTAGGGACTGTGCATGTTGTGAGCAGACACAAACAGAATTAGCTGCTGTATGTAAACAGCTGGAAGCAGCATTGGCTACCGTTGATATGCTTCTGACTAATGCTCAGTTGTGATGACATCGTGGCACTGGGAAGAAGACCTGCACCACCTTTGGTACCGCTGGAATCCCCTAGTGACCCTTCGAATCCCCTGGTGACCTAGGTGTCACTGATCCTTCTGATACGCAACGTCTGGGAGGTCCATCCTCACTTGAGAGTGGGTGGCAGACAGTGGTGGGTTTGCGTGTCACTGGATGGAAGACAAAAGAGGGAGCAGGTCATGTGGCTGGTTCTTTACACCTTATAAACAGTTACAAGGTGCTACCCAGTGTTGATGATAACTCTGAGCCAGCACTGGATGACCAATTTTCCTGCCCAATCTGGACAAGTGCAGAGAATGGGTATGCTTGTCATTGGGAGCCCCTCAGGGAGCTGGGTGATGGAGCCCCTCAGGGAAATAGCAAGCAAGGCAGGTAAGAATGCCAGTGTGCACTCGATATGTTTGCTGCGGGTCTTGTCTGTGATGCGGAAGAGGCCCTGCTGGCAACTATCGAGCACACTGGGTGCAACCAGCTGCACATAGTGGCACGAATGATGTCTGCTGCTTCGATTCTGTGGGCATCCTCGGCTTATCTGGTGAAAACTACTAGCATTGTGTGCGGTGTGCAGGCAAAGTTGTCTATTTGTAGCATTTTACCCAGGGTTCATTGTAGTTGTCTGGCTTGTAACAGAGTGGAAGGTCTAAACCACAGGCTCAAACAACTCTGTGATGCTATTGGATGTGAATTTCTCCACCTCTGCTATCGGGTAAAGAACTGTAAGGTTCCCCTTATGAGGTGAGGCATGCACTACACGCAGGAAATGGCTACTAGGGTAGTGGGGTACGTGTGGCATGCACATGGGGCTTTTTTAGGTTAGACAAACCCTACCTTGGGATCAAAGATGATTTGCCTGATAAATTGGCCACAATGTCCCCAGAGAACGTCCTTCATTGCAGAACAGAGAAAGAAAAAGTTAATACAATTTTAGTAACCTGCAGGAGCATCCAAGGAAAGGTCCCAGAATTAGTACTGCTTACTTAAGGTTATAATGCATAGATAGTATTACGAGGAGAAAGTTGGTTGAAGCAATACATTAATGACAATTAAATACTAAGTTCAGAGTGGAATATTTATCGTAAGGATAGGTTAGTCACCAGTGGTGGTGGCATGTTTATTGCAGTAAAGAATTAAATAAAATTGAGCAAGGTTATCATGGATTCCTAGTGTAAATTTGGGTGAACTTAAGTATCAAAGATTGGTCAAAAATGGTAATAAGATGTCTTTATAGACCAACTGGGTCAGGAGCCCTATTGGTAGAGAGCTTCAGACAAAACTTGCGGAATATCATTAATAAGTTTCCTGACCTTGCTTTTGTAATAGGGGGTGACTACTACTTGCCTGGTATAGATTGGGAACGTCATGTTGTCAAAACTGTTGCCAAGGACTCGTGTGACATTGTTCTGGATGTTGTGTCTGAAAAATACTTCAAGCAGGTAGTTAGGGAACCAACTAGATAGCATCTATGACAATGGATCTGACAAAGAATGTTACGAAAGGTAGGAAATATTTTTGCTTAGCAAGAGTGACAGGATACAAATTTCAGCATATCTGAGCAGTCAGCATCAAATATTCAGTGATGAGGGTGAAGATGTGGGAAATGAATGGAAAGAATTCAAAGGAATCATGCAATATGCCCCAGAGAAGTATGTTCCTCCGAGTTAAGATCTTAGGGGATGGGAAAGACTCATCATGGTTTAATAGCCGTGTTAGGAGATAACTTCATCTCATATTCAAGAGAAATAACAACCTAGCTGACAAACAAAAGCTGTATGAAATGAAAATGAGCGTAAGGAGAGCAATGAGAGAAGCATTTCATGACTCTGAAAGTAAAACTTTGAGAACCGATTTGAGTAAAAACCCTAAGAGGTTTTGATTGTATGTAAAATCAGTAAGTGGGTCAAAATGATCTATTCATTCACTCAGTGACCATACTGGCAGCAAAACGCAAGATAGCAGAGGGAAGGCATCACAGAAGACTGTAACACGGTCCCTACTTTCAATTGTTGTATGAATGTCGAAATGGCAGATATTGAGATAACCAATAGCAGAACTGAAAAACAACTGCAATCACTTAGTAGTCAAAAGGTGTCAGGACCAGATGGGATACCTAAAAGATTCTATAAAGATTATGTCAAAGCACTTGCTCCCCTTCTGGAAGTAATTTATTGTAGACTGCTTGAGTGACAAAGGGTACCTAGCAACTGGAAGAAAGTGCAGGACACCCCAATTTTTAAGAAGGGCTATAGGACAGATGCACGCAATTGTTGACCTATATTGTTGATGTCAATCTGTTGTAGAATTAAACACGATTTATGCTCAAGAATTATGACATTCTTGGGAAGGAAAATCTCCTCTACAAAAATCATGGACTCTGCAAAGAGGGACACTGCAAAACTCAGTTCACTCTGTTCCTCCATGAGATCCACAGCACTGTAGAAAACGGCGTTCAGGTTGATGCCATGTTCCTTGATTCAGGAAAGCATTTGAAACCGTTCCATACTGCTTTTTAGTGAAAAAATACAAGCTTACTGAGTATTGGAGCAGATTTGTGACTGGATTTAAGACTTCTTGCAGACAGGACTCAACATGTCACTCTTAACAGAACGAAACTGATGGAAGTAAAGGAAATTTCTCCAACACCCCAATAAAGTGTGATAGAACTATTACTGTTTACAATATATATGTAAATTATCTAGTAGAAAGCATCAGATGTTCTCTAAGGCTGTTCGCAGATGATGTGGTTGTCTATAACAAAGTGGCAACACCAGAAGATAGTAATGATTCGCAGAATGACCTCCAGAGAATTGATGAACAGTGCAAGCTCTGGTAGTTGACCCTGAGTGTAAATAAATACGACATATCACACACACGTAGGAAAAGAAATCCACTATTGATGACAAACTGCTCGGTACAGTATCTGTTATAAAGTATCTAGGATAGCTATCCAGAGTGACCTTAAATGGAATGACCACATGGGAATAGCAGATGCCAGACTGAGATTAATAGGAAGAATCTTAAGGAAATTTAACTCATCCACAAAGGAAGTGGCTTATAAGGTGCTTGTTCAACCAATTCTTGAATATTACTCATCTACCTGGGATCTGATAAAAGAGACAGAGAACACGAAGAATGGCATATTATGTCACGGGATCATTTAGCTGGCATGAGAGCATTACCGAGATGCACAAGACACTCCATTGGCAGACGTTACAAGAGAGATTTTGTGTATCTCAGGTGCATTTACTATTGCAAATTTGGAGGGAGCACTTTCCGGGAAGAGTTGGCCAACATATTACTCCCCCCCAATACATCTCGTGTAATGACAACAAGGACAAAATTTGAGAAATCAGAGCCAAAACAGAGCTTACTGACAATTATTCTTCCCACGCACTATTTTCGAGTTGAACAGGGTTGGAGAGCTCCGTTAATGGTACAAAAGTACCTTTTGTCACACACCACAAGCTGGCTAGCAGAGTTTGATTTAGATGTAGATGGACAACAAGTATGACTTACTTTCTGAAGTCCCTATGTACCACATGAACAAGAATGACTTAACAGAACAGTCCACAGGAGAAACTGAAGATTCACAACAACCATTTTTCTTCTTAAATGTTCAGTTTCCTCCAAGCCATTTTCCTCTCCTCTGAGATGAAACATTTAGCTACAACAATATCATTAATGTCATCTCTAGTTCAAACCTCTGATCAGCTCTTATCCAGCATGTGTCTCATTTCTATACATATGAATCTCATGCAAAATGATGGAACTGCACCGACAGCATCCGGACACAATACCATTACTCTTCAGTAAGACATCACCTACAACAGCTGGAACACAATTTTTTATAGGCATGTGACACCTGATGCTTGTTCAAGAGAGAAGTGAGATCAAAATCAACAAAATGAATTAATGGTTAAGTTGCTACAGGAACCACACAGTGAAAAGGCATGGATTCAGGCAGTTATTGATGAGCTATCATTCTTGCCAGTCATATATGATTATTAATTCTAATTCTTACCACAGTATGACACACTTCAGACTGAGTCTTTTAATCGATCTTATTGCACTAACAACATGCATAAATTAATTTTAGATAAAGTTCTAAAAGGCATGGTGTACTGAAGCATTATTTAAACACATGTGGTTCTCTGTGGTGCCACAAAAGCTATTTCTTTATTAATAAGAAGTGCACAGCCAGGAAAGCAGAGTGTAATACAAATAAACTCACGATGAGCTCGCAGCGTATGTATCATCTCTACAGAAGTGTCTTGGAAGAGTTTGAGCTGAGACCTCTCTGACAGGAAAGAAGTTCCTGTAGGGGGAAAAAAAGCGGTAAACTCCTATTACAACTTCAAACACCTAAAATACTTTAAAAATTGTTTGCAAGTGTGTGTGTGTGTGTGTGTGTGTGTGTGTGTGTGTGTGTGTGTGTGTGTGTGTGTGAGAGAGAGAGAGAGAGAGAGAGAGAGAGAGACTGACAACTCATATAGTTTGTTAACACCTTTCAACGTAGTATTACAATTTAATTCAGCATAAATTTAAATGTAAACACCACATAATTTTCAAACAGTTTCTATGTCTTCTTCCCGGAACTGAGGTAGTTGTGCCTGTGGAAATATTCAAGCATCTACATTAGATCTACTCTCCCCTATTTATATAAGATGACTGATGTATAAACAATAACACAATTTCACAGCTGTGATATTTTGGCCAACTTTCAGAGTCATCTCATTGGTTTGGTGTGGAAGCTATAAAACATATAATATCTGTCCATAAATCAGAACTAATCTAATGAAAAATATTTAAAAAACATTCAGAATATCACACAAAGCTGAGCAGATGATAGGCCAAGACAGTGCAATGAAAAGTATAATGGTGTCTTTATCCGTGTGTAGACATATTCTCTATGCAAGTACAGTGAAGGTGAACTAGTACATGAATCAAGGAACATTATTATAACAGCACAAAAGGTTTTCCCACAATCCACACTATTGATAAGTGGAACTGTACATGTAAGAACAATGAGTGAGAGGTAAATAAATGAGTTAAATGATTGCATTTGAGACCTGTTAATACTTCACTTCAGGAGCAGCATTCCTCGACCTCAATAAGTGTCTGTCACAGGGTGGCCAACAACTGAATAAGTTGGGCTTTAAAATTTTTTTTATGACTGTGCGTGTGAAATTATAAAGAACATGGGAAACTGATATTTAGTGAAGGAATGAAACTTTTTATATGTATGTATGGAACCAGGGCCAACATTAAAAGTCAGAATGCAAGTCATATTTGAGGACATTCAGAAGGACACTGAAGTGTCTCAGTAAACTGCCAGAGTGTAGTCAGGAAGAAAATAGAATTTATTAAATCAGCTGAGGGAACTGTGTCGATATAATAGGAATAGAATCCTGTCTGAAAGGGTATCTGGTAAAGTGGCATTTTCTGATAGGATACCAGGTTTTCAGAAGGAACAGAGGCATTGGAGGGGGGGGGGGGGGTTATTTATTTTCATGCTTGAAGCAAATGCATGGCAACTGACTTCCTGCAATAGTTTCAATGAAATTCTAGGAGAACAACTCAGCACTTGAACGTGGGAAAAGTTTGCAATTGGCACACACGGAATGTGTTTATAGTATAGTTTACAATTTTTTGAATTGTGGGAAACTGGATGATCAGAAATCTAGAATTGTAGTAACTGTGGAGACTTAAATATACTAGGAATGCAATGGGAAGAAAAAATTGACTCACAGGGCAGGAATGAACTAGTAGCAAATGGACTGATAAGGGAAGGGGGTATGAGCAATTTGTTTCTTAAAACACAAAGGGTAGTAATTTACTAAATGTTTTTTTCTGATAAACCCTGATGATATATGGTAAAAAACACATAATTCAGGGGATAAGTGATCATAAGGCAGTAGTAGTTGCATCCTAAGAGAGCACAAGGCTGGAAAAAAAGGGAGGAAGAAAGTTGCTAAATATCATGAAACGAATGTGGGAGGGAAGTAGAAATGTACGTAGCTGAGATGCTCACTCAGTCGTAAAATACAGGAAAAGATGTTGACCTACTGGGGTTCGAAATGAAGCTGATTATATCTGAAGACAAAACAAATTGTGTTCAACAAGAAGTCAGATGTCAGACTCAGTTCACTACACAAGGGCAGGGAGAATACGAAAAAGGAAGGGTGAGTGCAGAGGAATAAGAGCAGGAAGGGAAAGGGAAGCAAGGTTTGCCTGGAGACTGTAGTGAAAATCTTAAATTGATGGGTAGTGCAAATTTGCTATGAAATCACATTACAATACCATGCTGAAAGAACTAAAAGATTTAGTTGACAATTAAAGAGAAAAAAATTACAAAGATCAACAGATGGGATACATTGTTCTGTATGGCAAGAAGTAATCTGAGCTTTGCAGTTGTGGAGCATGTGAAGAAATTGGTGGTATGAATAGCAAATTTTCTGGAGTCACACACAGTAAACTGTTGTAGGTTGCAACAGTTATCCAAGGAATTGAACAAGGAGTATGGAGACTTTATATATTACTGCAAAGAACATTGGTTAAGTCAATGAGTATGTCTGAAATGACTTTCTGATTTAAAACCCGCTATTGTTGAATTTATGAAGGAAAAGGAAGTGCAAGAATGAAAATCAGAACATCCAGAACGCATTGCAGTCCTCATATTTTACGCAAATTTGACTGCACACTGCACATAATAAGACATTGCCAGGTGAGAAACAGTTGATTTCTGATTTGGTGTGGTTGCATTTTTTAAAAAAATCACATTGTAGAAGGGCCAAATTCTCAAACATAGCCCAGTTCCTGAAGTCCACTGGTGTTAAGGAAAATGCGAAGTTTGAAGAATTCATTGTGGCCTTAAAAGAAATACAAGAATAGTTTTCTAAATTTTTTCGAGACCATTTGCCATTTCTGGTGAAAGTGTCCCTATGCATGTGCAGATATAACAGACTGGTCTGTTCTATTAAACATCTTTAAAGAAAGTGCATGTTTTAAATACTGTTGGGTTTTCACATTTACTGAGACGCAATTTTTCTGTTTATTTCCACTGATCTGAACAAAAGTGCTACAATATTTCAATCAACCTTTCTTTGATTTTGAAACTTATAAGAGGGTTGAGGATCAGCATCTTAACATCAAATGTAGTGATGATAGAGAAAGATGTATCACAAAGCAGTAAATAAGGGACACCGCTGTTTCTGCCACATCAATGATACTGGGGAATGAGTAATCATGAAATTGTATTTCATTATTTCAGTGATCAAGACCATTAAAATGTATAATGGTCTTACATGTGTTCCAAGTGAAATATCTGAAGTGATTACTGGCAAATGCATTTAAGAGAATGTCTGTATGATGGTAGGTGGTGGTGTAGGGGCCAGTATGATTCCAGAGTAGGCAATTCGTTTTCAACAGAATGAATTATGAGTGACAAGCAGGGGAAAAAACCCATGTATAGCCAATGATCTCTCCAAATCTTTCGATAGCATGAATCACACGGGGTTGAAAACAAAACTGCAAGGGCTTGTTCTTGATGGAAGAGTAGTATCTTAGGTGAAAGCATATCTACAACATAGGAAAAAAAAGAGGATTCGGATCAGTAGCTTACCATCAAGGTAGTGATGATAGAGAAAAGTGTACCACAAGGCAGTAAATAAGAGCCACTGCTGTTTCTGATACACATCAATGATACTGGGAAAGGAGTTAACACAGAACTGAGACTGCTTGCTGATAACATAGTAGTCTATTTGGAAGTAAAAATTATAGAAGACTCTGAAGGACCTAGAAATCATCAGCAACTGGACCCAGAGCAATGGAATGTTGGCAAATGCAAAAAAGAGTCAACTGGCCACATTTATAAACAGCTGGAGTGCTATGAAATATGAGAACAAGCTATGTCTGAGTAACATCACAGCAGGACAACAATGTCGATACCGGATGTGACAATCAATACTTGGGAACTGCACAGAGGTGAAGTAGTAAACAAGGAATACTATACTCTGCACATATTCATGATGGCACAGAAGGGTGTGAGCAAGTGTACAAGAGAGACTATGCTTGAGGGATTTTATTGTATTTACTCGAATCTAAGCCGCACTCGAATCTAAGCCGCACCTGAAAAATGAGACTCAAAATCAAGGAAAAAATTTTTTTTTTCCCGAATCTAAGCCGCACTTGACATTTGAGATTCGAAATTCAAGGGGAGAGAAAAGTTTTAGGCCGCACCTCCAAATCGAAACGAAGTTCGTCCACTGTAATATGAGACACAATTTAGGTCGAATGAATGACGATACAGCTACAGTAGTTTGGTTCGAGTCTTGAGCTTAGCAGTTAAGCTTTACCATGTCGCCATTGCTATGCGTCAGCTGCTCTGTCCGTATTTCTACGGGTACCATTCCTTTTTCACGTGCTTCGTCTGGTTTGAAGTGATTGCTTATTTTTCTTTGATCTGATAAGTGGCGTTCTCTTTGTTATAGGTGTTTACGTCACTCTAAGCTGAAAATGCATTACTGTGCTGTGTCATGCATTGTTTGTCGCATTCTGATAATAAGTGTTTACGGCCTGTCGCCGGATGCGGCAGACTTGCTTTTGCGCGCGCTAACACTGCTTTTTTTTAAAAAAGAGAGAGAGAGAGAGAGAGAGAGAGAGAGAGAGAGAGAGAGAGAGAGAGAAATTGTCTCATTAGCAGAACAATGGCAAGAGACTGGTATCTGTTGTTACTTACACTACTGCTTTCTTTGATAATGATCAACAAGAACCAAATAATAGACTGCGTATGATAGAAGATGTTCTGAGCAAGAGTTAAGCGAAAAATTTTCTCCGTTTAAAAATCTTTGCAGACGCCTCTGTAGTACATTACATTCTGCACAGAAATTAGTCATCTTTGATTTAAAAATCTTGTCAGTTGCCATGCTTCATTTGTGATTGTATCATTATTAGGCATAAGAATAATATGAATATAAACATGACATGATATGTATATTATTCCACGTTAGCTGTTGTCTCACTCTAGTTTCGCAGTTTATTAGGCAGACAGGATTTAAACGAGGTAGCAGGCAGACAGGATTTAAACAAGATAGCAGCAAACATGAAAGAATACATGGCAAAATGTTTATATTCGTATTATTCTTATGGTGAAGAGAATACTGCATGTGATTCACAATTCATAAAAGTTATTATTAGCAAAGATCTCTTGTCACAGGTAGGAAAAAATTCAGAACGTAGAGTTGGCCATATTGACAAACATCCCAAACAGTCTTGCCAGTCGGATTTTCGTAGTATGTTGAAATGCTGCTACATTCGAAGATGAACAATACGGAATTTGTATTTACTTCGTTGGATAATGTATGAAAATGCAATGGTCGAAACTCGAGGCGAAGAAAAAAAGCTTATCGCAGAGGTTTTGTCGCCAGTATTTATCTTTGTGCCTGCAAAGCATGCCTGTGTAGCACTACATAATTCGACGGCAGAAGTTAGTTGTGGCGGCACCTACCAACATTTTTCAGAACTTCCGCTTACTTTGTACTCAATTCTAAGCCGCAGGCGGGTTTTTGGATTACAAAAACTGGAAAAAAAGTGCGGCTTAGATTCGAGTAAATACGGTACTACAGAAGGAAAGACTACCTGTACAAAATAAGTGTTAAATAGTGGAACAATAATTGAGGTCAATACTCTTATGTTGGCAGAGTGGAAGAATTTACTGGAAGATATCCTCATTTCAATCCCACAAAGTATCACCAAATTTAAATACCTGGTCAAACAATGACAAAACCTTAGAGATAAATGAAAAATACAATAAGGGTACATTTAGTTTTACGTACTGCATAGTAAATAATTGCTGAATAATAACAAGCATAAAACATCATGGTGTGATAAAGAAATGTCAAATTCATCATGGCAAGTCACATTTGTGAGCAAATAAAAAATAAATTATAATTATCACAGCAAACTGTGTGCAACTAACACCAGGTACTAATAAACAGGAAGTGATGCGGCACGTTCACAGGCCATTGTCAGTCATTGGCTGGGAGCATCTGAAAAATGACCAAAGTGCCCTTGAGTGAAGTCACCACCCATTAGCAGCAAGCAAATAATTTAGGAGTAACGACAACAACTCACCAAACAGAAGCAGCATTGAGTCATGAACAGGCACACAGAAAAGAATGAATCTTCACTAGCTCTCAGGTGAATCCTTTTCAGAACTAGAGTACATATATAAGGGGCATTCGAATGAAACCCAGTCACTAGTGTAAAGTAATGGTAATGATTTTATTAAGTCAAAAATGTATTTATACACAGTACACATACTCAAAAATAGTCGCCAAAACTGTTGGCACATTTATCCCATTGCATTACTAGCTGGTCCATTCCATCCTTGAAGAAGCTAGTAGGCTGCTGTGCTGCTGTCGGATCCAGCCCTGGACCCAATCACACACTTCATTGTCTGTTGCTAATACCCAGTAACTGATGGATCTCGCCCAAGGTGATTCTGCGGTTGTCCAAGACTAAAGCATTCACTTTCGCAACCATTTCCAGTGTGATGACATGATGAGCCTGTACAGGATGAGCATCGTCTCCCAGAGACTCGCGCCCCTCAAGGAATCATTTGCGCCATTCCACAACACTTGAACGACTCACTGTACACAGCCTTCATCCGTTGAAGGCCCCAACTCCCTCCACCACCAAAAATCGAATCACTCCTCGTAGTTCCTGCTTACTTGCCTGCATGATCAGTGGTGGACAGTAACTTGTGTGACCACCTTCTCTTTGGCATGAAACCACACTGACGTTATGCACCATCAAACAGTGCGCACGCATCAAGAAGTCTCTCTACCAATAGATGGCATCACCATAACCACACTTACGTGGTGCCACCTTACGTGTAAGGCAAAGGTAGATGCACTGATCAGGTTTTATTTGAATGAACCTCATACATGCACATGTGCACGTCCATGTACGCTGGGATTGCAATTTGGCAGGTAGACTGCAGTGATGAGGTGTGTTGGGTAGAATGGGTGAGAGGAGAAATGAGGTGGGGAATGTGAGGAAGGGTTGGGGACAGGTGGATCACAGCTCAGAGACAGGCAGCAGGTGTTTGAGATAGGGAGAGGCAGCAGTTGCTTGGGATAGGAGTGTGACACAGGGATACCAAAGCCAGTGAGGTTGAGCAGCACATGATGACAATGGGGAGTAAATTGGGAGGGGGTGAAAGAACAATGGAAGGGGAGGTCATGTGGGTGCAAGGGCTTAGAAGAGATTGAGGCCATGGATGAAGTGTCGCAAAAATAACTCCCATCTATATAGTCCAGAAAATCTGAGGCCATGGGGGAAGAAACTATTTGGCATGAGTGTCAAGCAGTTACTGAAACTGGGTGTGTTGCGCTGAGCAACATGTTCCTCTGCTCAATGGTCAACTCTGCTCTTGGCACCAGTTTGGCAGTGGCCATTCATGTTGTTGGACAGTTAGTTGATGACCATTCCCATGCAAAATGCTTGGTAGAAATTGTAGGAGAGCTGGTGTATGACATAGGGATAGGATAAGCCAGTGCTAGGGCTGGAGTAGGATGTACTGAGTGGGTGAATCAGGAAAGTCTTGAACCTGGTCTCCCACAAGGATACAACCCATCTGACCAAGGGTTTGGCATGAGAGTTGCAATGCGATCGACCAGGATATTGTGTAAGTTGGGTGGGTGGTGGAATACTACTTTAGAAAGAGTGGGAAGGATGTTCTTAATTCCTGGGTTCGATGAGGGGATTGTTACTTGCAGCTTGTTCTTGGGGGTGGTGGGAGGATTAAGAATGTGTGGAGATATGACAGGAAATCTGTTTGTAGACTAGTTCTGGAGGATACAGTTTGTCCACAGAAGCATTAGTGAGCTTCAGCATACTAGTCAAGTGAATTCTCATCATAGGTGATACAACATCCACATGTGGCCAGATAATATGGAAGAAAATTTTTGGTGTGGAAGGGATGACAGCTGACAGATACACATACTGTTGATGACGGGCTTGATATTGACAGAAGTAGAGATTGAGCCATCAGAGAGGTGATCAACACTCAGAAAGGTTGCATACTGGGCTGAGGTGAACCAAATGGCACAGAAGGTATTGAGACTGGGCATGATCAACAACTAACTGTCCACCCATATGAGGGCAGAGTTGACCACCCAGCGGCAGAACATGCTCCTGTGCATAAACCACTCAATTTCAAAGGCTGCTTTATAATTAATGCCATCTGGATCCTTCCCCAACCGAACTATGTAGAGGGAGCTGTCCTTGCAACATATTTCTGGCCTCAAACCCCCACTAACCATCTGGACCCACATCTTCTTCCCAACAGTCTCCCGTTCCTCTGTTCTGTTGCCTCCTCCCAGTCCACTACCTCATGTCAACGCCATAGTGTGCTGTTTGAACTCACTGATACTGGTGCATGTGCATTGTTTTTCCTATCCTGTGCTGCTTCTCCATCCGGCATTTTTATCTTGTATACCTGCTGGCAACCTCCAAGGGGTGTATATGCGGTCAAGGTAAAATAATTCCTGGAATATTTCCGGATCTCCCCAGTGAAAATACACTTTTTCCATGGTAAGTGACAGAATACTACCCCTTGGAACCGTAAAACCTATCAATTCATTGAATGGTTAAGGTTTTATGCACTGGCGTACTACTTCCTGGCGTTTTAGGAAACAAACCCCAGGGGGAAAAAAAGTGTTTTGGAAAGACCTTTGAAGTGCAGCAGCAACATGTACAGTGCATGTTTTAGTATCATGAAAATATGTAGTCAAATTCCACCAAACGCAGAACGTTAGTTTCCAAAGTATTGAAATGGAGACTGCAATGTACTTTTGAAAGCCAATCATAGCTCATGTCATGTGATCTCGCCAGACGAAGATAGCAGATATTCGCCCTGTTTGCATGGGGGCCCCAAAACTGGATTTTGTAAGCCAATTTCCCAATCTGGCTTCTGGGTGGTCATGTAAACACTTCAAAATCAATTCTGGAAATCCACTTCTGGTTGCCAGTTTTCAAATTCCGCAATCCATTTTCTCTCCCTTGTAAATGCAGCCTGCATTGAAACATGCTTGGGCTGTCATGTTTTGCCTTGTTTGTAAAAATTTTTGGCTAATACTGATGAACTGGCTTTTTTAAAGCAGTTTCCGAGATTCGATTTTCATCTTTCGGAAGATGTGTCTTAACTAAACGTAATGATTAAGGGCATAGGATATGTTATGTAGTCAGCCTATAGCAACATCACTGTTAAGTAGTGCAAACACACAAATAGGTAAAGTTAATGGTTTAAATTACGTACATACTGTAGCTACAAGAAAAGCTAATCTTTCACAAACAATATCTGTCGTTTTTGCGTGTGTTACACTTTGGCACATCACACAAATATGCCAGTAAAATTTTAAGGAATGACATAAATGTGTGGTGTTCTGGGCTCAAAATTCTTCTACGTGGCTGGCCCTCCAAGTTTTAAGCTTTAAATCAGAATCAAACACAAAGCAGGTTTGCAAGCATAACACAATTCATGTTGCATAAAATGAAATGTACTTTGAAAGTAACGCTTTTCAAACCACCAATCGCAATATTTTCCCGCGACCTGTTAGAATTCCTTTCGGCAGTTGTCAGAGAGTGCCAGAAAATGGCATTACTGTGCATGTGCAGCTATGATGATGTAGGTGCCCATATGTTCGTACGCATAAAGCATTAAGAGATCTTACATTACATCATAAACGAAACAGGGCATCAGAGGATACTCCAAGAGCATCAGAATTTCGTAAACCATACTAAAATACATGATTCAGCTTAAAGGGCACATTCGTATGTCCAGATTCACAAAGTAGTAGTCCCCAAACTGATATTAATCTTTTCAATGTAGTTTCCGGAATGCAAATTTTCTTGGAGTATCACTACTGTTATTATCTCATGTTTAGTTCTTTATTGTGGTATAATGCCATAAATCCCAGAAGATAAAAACGTGAACTTGGAATTCCGCAAACAGTTGACACTACCCAATACTGTTTAAAATAAACTGATTGCCTCTGCGGAAAAGATTAATTAAGGCCAATTTTTTTTTAGCAAATCAACAAAAATAACTTCATTGTTCTGCAAGGCAATTAATACCCAACTGCCAAAAACCTGGAAATAAAATGAAACCAGAAAACTGGAACTAATAACATATTTTAGCCTTCCATAATTATGTGAATGTATTATAATTCACTTTATACCTCCCGTCCACGGAAACACGTTTTGTTTTCATTTGGCCTGAGAGCTGTAAATGAAGAGGAAACAGCAAAATCACCCAGTGTAAACACAGTTCATGTAGAGACTACTCCTCACCCCATTACAATTCAGACTGCTCTGTGCATGCGGGAATCTGGCAGTTTGGGCGCGCCAGAAAAATTTTTCCGGTTAGTATCTGGCTGCTTGTTGCTATTTCTGATGCAGCTAAAAACTGCACTTCAAGCAGCCAGAAGCAGGAGTAGGTACTGCTCATACGCGACAGTACTGCACATGCACAGAAGCCCGCTAGTAACTGCTCAGACGAACCTAATGTAAATCGTTGTGACGTCATGCTCATCGGAAGCAGTTTGTTGTTATGAAGTATTGCATAGTCTTCATCCTAAAGCCTTTGAAATGTTTTGCTGTTGGCAGACACTTGTGTGTGTACTGTGTTTTGTTGTTGTAAATGGTGCGTTTCCTTTGCAACTTATGTTTTATTTTGTTTTTTCCCCTCATTTATGTTTTATTTTTGCAGTATTATTTTGCAGTAGTGGGCTAAAATAAACTTCTTTGATAGAGTATCAGTTCTTACCAGTCAAAACCACAAAAATTTAACTGAAAACAAAACTATGTAAACTCCCGGAATTTTAAAAAATTCCCGGTTTTTTCCCAGATTTCCCGGGGCGTATACACCTTGCTCCAAGCCATCAGCCACCATTTCCCAACCCTCTCTCCTGCTTCTTTCCTCCCATCACACTAGTCTACTTGCAGAACTGCACTTCCAGTATAGTGTAGTCAGCTAGCATGATGTAGCTGAACAGGTGTATCTGTGTGTGTGTGTGTGTGTGTGTGTGTGTGTGTGTGTGTGTGTGGGCGCGCGCAAATGCACACTCAGTTTTCCAAAAGCTAATAAGATTTCATTATTACGTGTCTGTTGACGACTCATTGCTTCTACTTTTTGGTGAATTGTTATCTTTATTCCTAAATTATTTAAAATGTATGATCTAGCACTTTCATTTCATAGAAGCTAGCAATTTTCCCTGTGGGCTACAGCTGAGCAGATTTGTAGATAAGTACTCTGCAAGCCACCTTATGGTGTGGGACAGAATGTACTTCTGGTACCATTATCATTTCCCCCCTTCCCAGACAGATTCGCAGATGTTGTATGGGAAGAAAGGCTGTTGGGAAGCCTCCAATGGTCTCTAACTTTTATAATGTTCTCATCATGGTCAGTTCAAAAGCTTAGACGTGGAAGAAAGTGAAAAATTACCTGACACTTTTATAACAAATGTTCTCACAAATTTAACATTAAACCTTTCTGTGATACACACCATCTATCTTGTGGAGTCTGCCACTGGTGTTTGTTGGCAATATCCTCTGTTGAAATACTGCTTTGTAAGACACATCATTCATGGATTAATTACATTAGCTATTTATGCATAATATGTTACATTTATTTACACTCAGTGCCAAATGCCAGCCCTGCAAAAATCGTCAAGCCTCCGCAGGTCTTCCAGCATTTGGCTACTGTTTTCTAGTGTTGCAACGTTCCTATAGCCAATGGCATTATTCCCAACTGTTTCATGGAGCAATCTGGTCTAATACACAGAAATTTTTTTCACAAAATTAAAGTGGAACAGTAATAAAAGACTTCCAGAACTCAAGGAACATGTTCTCATGTTTGTGTTAGATCTCGATAATAAAGGCAATTCCTACAGTCAAGAGTTTTGACCAGCTGCTAATGGATACACCTATTTGTCAGTTTTCTTGACGAAATTTGACTTTCAAATTCATTGAATGCTCCTCGCATTCCTCTTCTTAAGATAATTTTAGCTTTGTTCATACTTTGATTACCAACGTAACTTTGACTTCACTTAAATCTATGCTGGAACTGTATTGTGCATATTATGTGTTAATAAACTAATTATATGTAAATGCAGACGTCAGTTACCAGTACCTAAAAAGATGTGAAGAGTTGCACAAACACAGACAGGCAGTGAATTATAACTACAACCAATGCTTAATACATAGACGTGATGTAAATGTAAAAAATATATATACCATTACTGATAAAGTGTTAGGTTTTTTCTGACTGCTGCCTTACAAGGCAGTATGAGGAGTGATACATGATCATGGGACATGTAATCCGCAAGTCACCAATTCCTTCAGCCTCTATTGCCTGTAGATGAATACTGGTGATGGACAATAGGAAGGGCATCCAGTTACACCTTAAATTAATCATGCCAAATTTATTAATTAGCATGATGATCCTGCACCAGTGTGGAGCAAAGGCACAAGAAAAGGAGAGATAAATCCATTCTTGGGGATGCTGCTGCATTTTTGTGTTAATCCCTTGCAATACCTATGACAAAAAGATATGTCTCCATATGAGAACTGGGTTACCAAGTGATTGCTGTTAAGTGGTACCCAAATTTTCATTACTGGGAGCATATGATTGAAAATTGTCATAAGGTGGACTCCAAAACAGACAGATTAACTGAATGAAACTGTCTGCAGGATTAACACATACTGAATTTTATACAAAAGATTTATAGATCCTGATGACATAGGTTAGGTTAGGTTATAAACGTATCTGGTTGATATCAGACAGTAGTAGTAGTAGTAGAGGGGTGTTGGGGGCGCACGACAGCAAGGTCTTCAGCGCCCGATATCAGACAAGAAAGTCAAATACACTTTGTGTGTCCATTATGGCATGGTATGTAAAATGACGGATGATCAGTTTCAATAAAGACAGTTGAAATGAAACTCCTTAACTTATGCTGCACGAGTGGAGAAAGATGTTTGTGTAAATTAACATACCACCATTTGCAAACTACAGTCCAACAAAAATCCCCCCTTATAGTTAACTGTAGTAAGTGCTACAGTTTGAGATGTGTAAAACCTGGTGAGCTAGTCACCACATTTGAAGAAAGTAACCTACACCATACAAAAGTTAAGGGGTCAGACTTTCTTGTAAAGTATTTTGAATTACCGAATGCTGATTATCTTCTACAATAATTACACTTGAATTTCTGGGCCAGTACCATTCTCTATTGCTGATGGTGTCAAAACACTTTTGGATTCTGGACTTCAACTACTTGCTTTTGTTACCTTAACTTTCCTTTACCATCTGACATACAGCATTGATTAATTAGGTTACTAATAAATAATTTCATGTAATTCACTTTGTTTTATGAAAAAGCACTCCTCCATATGAATCATCAGACTCACAATGCTGAAGAAAAATACTGTTCATGTATTTCTATAAATCTGTAGGCTGCAATGTTTTCTGTGTATAAAACTCTATTGGCTACTGTACTTCATCAAAAAAAGTAAATTCCATCCATATTTCAAAGCATTATGTCCTTTTCAAAACATCAGTCTGTTCTTACACCTGTCTACAAGTAGCTGAGCTCCACCCAAAATTGTCAGTCTGCAGTTTGATAGGTAATGAATAAAACCTATGACAGGTGTGCCTCATTGTTCGACTCAACTTTACTATTATGTATCTTTTTCATGCAAGAACACACACTCCGGGCACTGTGGAACTCAAAAACTATCATGTTTAATTACTTCTGGGTGACTTCAGTACGTAAAATTAATGAGTGTTCTGCCTGAAATGTATTGTGAATACTTGAAGCGTGTAAGGTTATTGTACTGAAGTGAGTAATTGTAGGACATGGTGATGTCTAATGTGTACTGACTTGAATAAACTACAATGGTGTAACCATCCGTAACAAATTACTCAAGGATTGTGCTATGTAAGAACTAAGTCAATTTTTTATAAATGTGGGTCGTTTAGTTTGGGCCACTATGGAAAACTACACCACTGTTATTGTGTGTGCTGGCTTGTAGACTTGCACTAACAATTGTTCATAATGTAAAAACTGGCCACGTACTTACTAACTAAACTTCACAGTGAACAAAATGTTTAATTTCAATTTAACTACTGGTGTTGTGTGCATTTTTAATGCTGCCACATCCGACTCCTGTGTGAACTTTCAGCTTTTAAAGTCGCCAGGAGGAATTGCTACCGAGGAAAGACCACGAAATTCAGGTCAGTTACATCACAGTTGGTAAGATACAACTACTGGGTCACAATATAGTTAAAATTGAAAACTTACTCGGTGCTACCATTGCATGAATCACTGGTATTAAAGTTTCTTGAAAAACCTTGAGCAGAACTCTCTCTGATTGGAACAAGATCCCTGTGTAAAAAAAAGATAGTTAAGTCACATTATAATTATAAATAACTACATAAAGCTTTTGACAAATGGTATTTGCAGAAAACCTAAATGCTCATAAATAGGTGTTAATTAAGGACCAGTCTGGTAACATCTTTTATGACTTATTAAATACACATATACAGGCAAACTCTAAGCATGTGCCGGATGACACTAGGAGAAATGGTTGACAGTGCCAGCTTTCTTGTCTTTTGAAATACCTGTGTCAACACGACTGCCATACAAAACATGAAAACTGCATGGAAAAAAGTCTCAGAGATGAATGCTTTGAGACTTCTGTACAGTCAAAGTCAACCCCTACACCCAATACATACTATATTGTGGAAGGTAGTGGAGATGAGACATTGCAATTAGGAATCTCTCTCAGCAGACATGATTTTGTACACATGGATTTACAAAATGGGTGTGAAACTCTTGACTTGCAGTCCACACAAGCCATACTATAATGTTTCTATGGCCCAGTCAAGCAATAACCAGTTATATGTTTTTGTATATGTAGTACATCTTGAAATATGTAATAGAATTCACCCTTCAGTATTCACTGATTAATGAGTGAATGAATCCCATGCTTTATTTTGTTGTTATTTCCACACACATATAGTAGGTGAAGCATACTGTAGTTTCCTCTTTGAATTTCATGGTCTAGTGTCATTAACGATAGCATAAGCAAGTGACAAACTTGTAACAACAGTACCTTTTGTACTGATATGCCCGATGGGCATTAATACAAATGGTTTCACTTTCAGTGAACAAGAAGAGTGAGTTTGTTTCTGTTAGTTTATTAATGTTGTTGTTGTTGTTGTGGTCTTCAGTCCTGAGACTGGTTTGATGCAGCTCTCCATGCTACTCTATCCTGTGCAAGCTTTTTCATCTCCCAGTACCTACTGCAACCTACATCCTTCTGAATCTGCTTAGTGTATTCATCTCTTGGTCTCCCTCTACGATTTTTACCCTCCACGCTGCCCTCCAATACTAAATTGGTAATCCCTTGATGCCTCAGAACATGTCCTACCAACCGATCCCTTCTTCTGGTCAAGTTGTGCCACAAACTTCTCTTCTCCCCAATCCTATTCAATACTTCCTCATTAGTTATGTAATCTACCCATCTAATCTTCAGCATTCTTCTGTAGCACCACATTTCGAAAGCTTCTATTCTCTTCTTGTCCAAACTATTTATCGTCCATGTTTCACTTCCATACGAATACTTTCAGAAATGACTTCCTGACACTTAAATCAATACTGGATGTTAACAAATTTCTCTTCTTCAGAAACGCTTTCCTTGCCATTGCCAGCCTACATTTTATATCCTCTCTACTTCGACCATCATCAGTTATTTTGCTCCCCAAATAGCAAAACTCCTTTTCTACTTTAAGTGCCTCATTTCCTAATCTAATTCCCTCAGCATCACCCGACTTAATTAGACTACATTCCATTATCCTTGTTTTGCTTTTGTTGATGTTCATCTTATATCCTCCTTTCAAGACACTGTCCATTCCATTCAACTGCTCTTCCAAGTCCTTTGCTGTCTCTGACAGAATTACAATGTCATCGGCGAACCTCAAAGTTTTCATTTCTTCTCCATGAATTTTAATACCTACTCCGAATTTTTCTTTTGTTTCCTTTACTGCTTGCTCAATATACAGATTGAACAACATCGGGGAGAGGCTACAACCCTGTCTTACTCCCTTCCCAACCACTGCTTCCCTTTCATGTCCCTCGACTCTTATAACTGCCATCTGGTTTCTGTACAAATTGTAAATAGCCTTTCGCTCCCTGTATTTTACCCCTGCCACCTTTAGAATGTGAAAGAGAGTATTCCAGTCAACATTGTCAAAAGCTTTCTCTAAGTCTACAAATGCTAGAAACGTAGGTTTGCCTTTCCTTAATCTTTCTTCTAAGATAAGTCGTAAGGTCAGTATTGCCTCACGTGTTCCAGTGTTTCTACGGAATCCAAACTGATCTTCCCCGAGGTTGGCTTCTTCTAGTTTTTCCATTCGTCTGTAAAGAATTCGTGTTAGTATTTTGCAGCTGTGACTAATTAAGCTGATAGTTCGGTAATTTTCACATCTGTCAACACCTGCTTTCTTTGGGATTGGAATTATTATATTCTTCTTGAAGTCTGAGGGTATTTCGCCTGTTTCATACATCTTGCTCACCAGATGGTAGAGTTTTGTCAGGACTGGCTCTCCCACGGCCGTCAGTAGTTCCAATGGAATATTGTCTACTCCGGGGGCCTTGTTTCGACTCAGGTCTTTCAGTGCTCTGTCAAACTCTTCACACAGTATCATATCTCCCATTTCATCTTCATCTACATCCTCTTCCATTTCCATAATATTGTCCTCAAGTACATCGCCCTTGTATAGACCCTCTATACACTCCTTCCACCTTTCTGCTTTCCCTTCTTTGCTTAGAACTGGGTTTCCATCTGAGCTCTTGATATTCATACAAGTTGTTCTCTTATCTCCAAAGGTCTCTTTAATTTTCCTGTAGGCGGTATCCATCTTACCCCTAGTGAGATAGGCCTCTACATCCTTACATTTGTCCTCTAGCCATCCCTGCTTAGCCATTTTGCACTTCCTGTCGATCTCATTTTTGAGACGTTTGTATTCCTTTTTGCCTGTTTCACTTACTGCATTTTTATATTTTCTCCTTTCATCAATTAAATTCAATATTTCTTCTGTTACCCAAGGATTTCTACTAGCCCTCGTCTTTTTACCTACTTGATCCTCTGCTGCCTTCACTACTTCATCCCTCAAAGCTACCCATTCTTCTTCTACTGTATTTATTTCCCCCATTCCTGTCAATTGCTCCCTTATGCGCTCCCTGAATCTCTGTACAACCTCTGGTTCTTTTAGTTTATCCAGGTCCCATCTCCTTAAATTCCCACCTTTTTGCAGTTTCTTCAGTTTTAATCTACAGGTCATAACCAATAGATTGTGGTCAGAGTCCACATCTGCCCCTGGAAACGTCTTACAATTTAAAACCTGGTTCCTAAATCTCTGTCTTACCATTATATAATCTATCTGAAACCTTTTAGTATCTCTAGGGTTCTTCCATGTATACAACCTTCTTTCATGATTCTTAAACCAAGTGTTAGTTATGATTATGTTGTGCTCTGTGCAAAATTCGACCAGGCGGCTTCCTCTTTCATTTCTGTCCCCCAATCCATATTCACCTACTATGTTTCCTTCTCTCCCTTTTCCTACACTCGAATTCCAGTCACCCATGACTATTAAATTTTCGTCTCCCTTCACAATCTGAATAATTTCTTTTATTTCATCATACATTTCTTCAATTTCTTCATCATCTGCAGAGCTAGTTGGCATATAAACTTGTACTACTGTAGTAGGCGTGGGCTTCGTATCTATCTTGGCCACAATAATGCGTTCACTATGCTGTTTGTAGTAGCTTACCCGCATTCCTATTTTCCTATTCATTATTAAACCTACTCCTGCATTACCCCTATTTGATTTTGTGTTTATAACCCTGTAGTCACCTGACCAGAAGTCTTGTTCCTCCTGCCACCGAACTTCACTAATTCCCACTATATCTAACTTCAACCTATCCATTTCCCTTTTTAAATTTTCTAACCTACCTGCCCGATTAAGGGATCTGACATTCCATGCTCCGATCCGTAGAACGCCAGTTTTCTTTCTCCTGATAACGACATCCTCTTGAGTAGTCCCCGCCTGGAGATCCGAATGGGGGACTATTTTACCTCCGGAATATTTTACCCAAGAGGACGCCATCATCATGTAATCATACAGTAAAGCTGCATGCCCTCAGGAAAAATTACGGCTGTAGTTTCCCCTTGCTTTCAGCTGTTCGCAGTACCAGCACAGCAAGGCCGTTTTGGTTATTGTTACAAGGCCAGATCAGTCAATCATCCAGACTGTTGCCCTTGCAACTACTGAAAAGGCTGCTGCCCCTCTTCAGGAACCACACGTTTGTCTGGCCTCTCAACGGATACCCCTCCGTTGTGGTTGCACCTACGGTACGGCTATCTGTATCGCTGAGGCACGCAAGCCTCCCCACCAACGGCAAGGTCCATGGTTCATGGGGGGGAGTTTATTAATATATGAAGTAATTTAGTGAACAGTAAGTAACTGTTAGAGAAAAACACTAATTTTCACTTAAAATTGTAACATATTATGCTACGAAGCAATTTTAATTTATTTCAGTCTTTAAGCATACCAACACGAAATTAAACTCAGTTTATTTGTCCTGGGATTGCCTATTTTGTTTGACACACATGGTATAATGCTGGCTTCCATGCAAGGTGTTTGTTTACAACATGAGGAAACTATGAGGACTACACAGTGGCCCACAGAAGACTGGGAGCATAATCGACAATAGACTGACCAAAGAGTTTATCATAATGGTGGATCAATCAACTGATCAGATTCGATAAGTGCATAATGAGTGAGAATGAACAATTAATGGCCAATGAGCCTTAGAAGGTTTATTTGCATCATATAATGTTTTACATAAAAAAACATGCACATTCTTTCAATAAGTTAAAAGTAAATCTGTTGTCAACCTGAAGGTTCTATAAGACATAGCCCCCAGTGTAGGTGGTATGCTGTTGCCTTTCTCTGAACTCTTCAATGTCTTTCCCAGCCACCTGTAGGGAGATCTACATTTTAACATGGACTCCAAACTGCAGTTGCAACTCAGCATCTTTTGTAAAAAGTACTAGATAAAAATTCTGCGAAAATTTACACATCAACAATGAAGCAAATGCTAGCAAAAATGCTCTATTATACTGCTAGAAGGACACACTAAAGCCAAATTCCAAAGCCAGAGGAAAGAAAAAGGTCTAAAAATACGCTTAATAATGTCTTCACACATGTGCTGTCCCCCCTCTCCTTAAAAAAATCAGTACTTTGACTGGTTTGGTGTGGCCTCTAAAAACGTCCTCTACTGTGTCAACGTATTCATCTCAGAGTGGCACTTATGCTCAATGACCTCAATTTTTTATTGGATACATTCCAATCTCTTTCTTCCATACAGGATTTATCATCTACAGCTCCCTCAAGTACCAAGAAAGATATGTTATTCCCGGATGTCGTAACACATTTCTTGTCATTCTATCCCTTCTTCTTATCGTTGTTTCCTGTATGTTCCTTTCTTCGCTGATTCTGTGGAAAACCTCCTCATCTCATATCTCATCAGTCCACCTAATATCCTTCTATAAAGTGATAGTCAACCTGATGCCTGCCACCCACTATTGGACATTACAGGGGCCATGATTGGTGGTATGCAGTTAGACGCTTTACAAACATTTTCATAGCTTTCATAAAATTTTGACATCTTGCTGTAACACTGCTTTATAAATTGTGTAAAGTAAAGTTACTCTTCTACTCAGCAACCAGCAGGCGGTAAGAAAATTTTACTACTAACAAAGGTATGAAAGTGTGTGGTGGTAAAGACGGTTGATTACCCATGCTCCATAGCATCACATCTCAGATGATTCGATTCTCTTCTCTTCCTATTTTCCCGACAGCCCCTTATTCCCCTCCAAACAATGGTGTGTTTCAGACAGACATTCTCATAAATTTCTTCTTCTCATTAAGGCCAATGCTGACTTCTTTTGTCTACAAATGACCTCTTGTCTGTGCTAGTCTATTTTTCATTTTGCCTGCTTTGTCCATCACCTGCTCTGCTGCTTCCAAGATAGAATAATTCCTTCACTCTATCTCCTTCTAGGTCTCCAATATTGATCTTAAATTCATCAATAATTTCATTTTTGTTACTCCTCACTACTTTTGTTTTTCGTTGGTTTGCTCTCAATCCAAAGCATGTTTTCATTAGGTCATTCCATTAATAGGTTCTGCAATTCTTCCTGAAGAACAGAGCCCAACAACATGGCAAAATGACACATCAATGTGAATATCCCTCCCTCTTTGACGTTCTGAATATCGCACAATCGTTTTGAAGTTTTTAGGGCTGCGGATACTGCAATTGAATCATGGTGTGAGTTTGCAGAAGTTTAACCAGTTTCCCCCCACTGTTTGTTGGATGGTTCATGAGGAGACAATATGGTGGCAGAAGTCTGAGTGTGAGCAAAACATCACGGCGGCCCGCCCAACTCATTGGGGCAGCAATGGCCACAGCAGCAACACAGCAAGCCCAATGGTGAACAGCAATGCAAATTATCCACACTTCTCTTTTGTCCGTCATGTTTTGTCACCCTCAATAGGCCGGATTGTTCTAAGCAGTGGGCTGTTTGACACAAGTGCAACAAAATGGGCTACATTGTTCCTGTTTGTAATGCAAAATTAGAGCAGCTTACAGCAAACACTGACATGGATGTCAATTGTGTATCGGCAACCTCCGTTGCACCCAATACGCCTTTTATTGATGTCAAGGTTTATTGGAAGTTTATGCACATGCAAGTCGAAGCTGGTGCTGCTGCGTCGCTACTCAACTTGGGTTCTCCCCCCTTTAGTGCCAGTGTCACATATATTAATCACCTACAAAAATAAAACATTCCGCGATTAGGTATTTTCTAGGCCCCAGTCACATACAAATCTGTGCTTTGTCCATTGACTTGTCTTGTGGTAAACAATGCACGCACCGAAAATTTGTTTGGTTTAAACACCTATACCTTTTAGAGTTTACTATTTCCTTTAAAGTTAATCTCTTCTCTGATGAAGTGGCTTATACACAACTCGTCTCTTTATGCTCTGAATTTTCCGCCCTGTTTTCTGCAGGTTTGGATTGTGCGAATAATTTCAAAGCCCACATCACCATGTAGGCCAGACCCCATTTCTTTCGGGCTCACCCAGTGCCAATGGCAATCTGTGACCAAGTCAAGGCTGAGCTCTACCGCCTCAAGGCATCTGGACTTGTCCAACTGATCACATACAGTGAATAGATCACCCCCTTAATCAATGTCAAGGAGCCGCCGGGACGGTACGCCTTTGCGGCAGTTTCAAAGTTTCTGTCAATGCCCAGTCTATCATTGAAACGTATCCCTTGTCCCGCTCTGATGAACTTACTGATGATACAATCTGCATCTTGCCTTGTAACCTACCGGCTACTTCAATATTTAGTGCTAGCAACAGATGCGTCCCAGCATGGGCTGGGGGCAGTGTTAGTTCATAAATATTCTGATGGCTCTCAGCAGGGAAGTCATTCTGCACCCGCTTTATTCACCTGATCTTGTGCCACAATTTTCACCTTTTCCACTCTCTATTGGACAATATTTAAGTAATTTCCTCTCAGGATGAAAATGCATTCCAAACATGGTTTGAAAAGCTCTTTGCCCCAAAACCATGTGATTCCTATAGTTGTGGAATTGAAAAGTTACCCCAGCACTGGCAGACTGTTGCAAACAGTGAAGGAGAATATATTATTGATGACCAAAATCTCTGTTATTTGTATCTGTAGTGTTTATTAAGCTTATGGAAAAACACTACAAACTTATGCACCAAGCAAATGTAAGGTGGTTATCACTGATACCATCTAAATATTTACTCTTCAGCAAACTGGTGATATTTAGAAGTTGATTGTGTGATGAGTTGCTGTTATGGAATATTACAGTCAGATGGACCTTGGCTGCTGGTTACTGATCATTCACTGGAATTTCATCTATGCACTGGCACTACGTTGAATATGGTGAGACATCATTTGTTAAACATAAACGGACGGTTTTGTCATTGGAGACCCATTCTATTGTAATGTCCCTGGCCATGCTTTGGCGAAATGAAACAGGAGTAACAGTCTTCAAGGCTACCAACATGTTGTACTCCAAAAACTGACTACATTTAAGGTCAAGCAGCACTCTGCTCTCTTAGCACAAGCTCTTAACTGTTACATGGAACTCCTGTGTATAGCAATTGCTAGTATATGTATGAGTATATTATGAGTTTCATGCCCAAGGATGTGACGAGGTGTGATGTTTTTTGCTAGTCTCAGAGCCAACAGGCTCTAAGTAATGCACCGGTACTAGCAATCCCAGATTTTGGGAACGAATTTGTTTTAAATGCACGCATCCAATGCCGGGGTAGCAGCAGTTCTGCTTTAGAAGTAAGATGGGGAACTTCAGACTACTGCTTACGCCTCAAGTACTTGTCCATTCCTGAAATCAAATATTCATTTGTTTAGAGAAGTTTTGCTTCTATCTCGAGCATAAATGCTGTATACTGATGACTTGATCAAGGGCTGAGCTAGGTTTTGGCAAGGCCCTAAAAAGCCAGGAGAATAGCCCAGTGAGTAGTTCACATGTCTGCATTTAAGCTTTCAGTGAGGTATATAAAAGATTCTGATAACCAAATGGCTGATGTCGTAAGTAGTATGTCTCAGGAGGAGCAAACTTAGAGACTAATAAAATGATTCAAAAAATTAAGAACCATCTAACATGGTCCATGTTAAATTTAGACGTGAGGAAGCTTGTGGCTCGATGTACAGAATGTTGTTAAGTGTGTGAAGCAGCCTAAAACAAATACCAGTAGAGGTTTGTTGAGACCTAATCGGGAACAGAACCCTGTGAACAAGTTGTCTGTCAATTACTTGGGGATGCTACCCCAGACCGGGAGCGGGAACAGATATCCCCCTAACTGGGGGATGACCCCTGGTAATATTGTTTGGCACCTGGAAGGTATTTTTTCTTCTTTTGGTTCACAGAAGGTGCTGTTGAGTGGCAATGCCCCTACAGTCACACCTAGGTAGTTTCATAAGTTTTGTTTTGGTACCGTGATATCCCATGTCACCACTGTTACATATTACCCGCACACTTGTTGAAACAGCAGGCTTACTACAAAGAAGCAGATTATAATTCTGATACTGCCTTTAATCTTTGAAGTTTTATTCTGCCTGTGAATCTTGCAAATGGTATCACAACTTTATCTTTTAATTGAAGAGCATTTCTCTTCTTTCAATTCTGTTAAATTGTCTTGAAAAATGCTTTGCAGCTTTAGTAGCTGTACAGTTTTCACATTTTTTAAACTACTCAAGCTTACTTGGAAGTTCAAGTTTTTGCTCTGCAATATCTTTGCTTTCTGGAGTCCAATACCTTACCACTCCTGCTCCACACACAGCTATCACCTTTAGAACAGGAGCGGACCAAACACTGAACCATGTGGGGCACCATACCTAAGGTTAGGTTAGGTTAGGTTAGTTGCACACAGGCACAATTAAAAGACACACAATGATAAAAATCCACAATGGAAATGATAATATTATGAAAAGGATATATTACTACTCACTAAATAGTGGAATGCTAAGTTGCAGATAGGCACAACAAAAACACTCTCAAACAAGTAAGCCTTCGGCCAAAAAGGCCTTAACTGCTATCGGACAACATGCACACACACTCACGCAAATGCATCTCACACACACATGACCACAGTCTCTAGCTGTGCCACTTTGGCCTCGGCAGCCAGAGGCTGTGGTCATTTGTGAGTTGTGTGCACATGTGTGCGTGTGTTTGTTGTGTGAATGTGCATGTTGTTTGATTCCGATGAAGACTTACTTGGCCAAAAGCTTACTTGTTTGACAGTCTTTTTGTTGTGCCTATCTGTGACTCAGCATCTCTGATATATAGTTAGTAGCAATGTATCCTTTTCATAATATTGACAATTAAAAGACACTTACATATAAGCATTTGGCCTCAGCCATCAATGGAAAAAGAGAAACACACAACGTTCATTCACACAAGCTAGCATACCTCATGCCCACATGACTGTCAACTCTGGCAGCTTGGGCCAGAATGCTTCTAGAGTTGGCGGTCTTGTGTGCATGAGGTGTGGTTGCTTGTGTGAATTAATGGTGTGTGTTTCTCTTTGTCCAACAAAGACTGAGGCCAAATCCTTTTGTGTAAGTGTTCTTTAGTTGTGCCTGTCTGCAACTCAGCTTGTCATCTTTACAATAAGTAGCAATCTATCTCTTCCTACATTGTTGTTATCCTACCTGGAGTTCCCTTTGTTTGATAAACATAACATAACAACAACATGGTGGGAATGGATGAAAATGTACAATAATGTTGCCACAAGTCTTCTAAGCGTGTCCAGAAAGCTGGACATCACATGGTGTGAGGTCAGTATGATTGTAGTGCCAAATGGGGCTGGCCATGCAACACGAGGCAGTTGAGGAAGCGGGAAAAGACAACATGTATCGATCAGTGAGTATTTAAAGTGTGATGTGGTGGTATTCTTCATTACAACATGGCCCAGAGGCAACATTTGCATGACTTCACATGGAGAAGAATCCAGGAAACTAGAAGGATGAGTGAGGCCACTAGTTTGGTATTGCTCACGGCATTGTTTCATGTGTGTGGGGAGTGTTCCGAACCACAGGCACTGTTGCCCAAAGGGAATGAGGTGGTCAGCCCTGGTCAACTACAGTAGAAGATGACTGCTACATTGTGCAACAGGCATGAAGAAACCCACCTAAAACAGCATGTACATTTGCAACCACATTTAACAGGACTGCAAGGCACACACTCGCACGTTCTACAATGGCACAATGCCTACACTGGGGTGGTCTCCTTCCTGACAACCAGAACATTATGTTGCACTGTCACCCAAACATCGGTGTGGATGGAGACAAGGGCATAGGGACTGGACTAATGACGAGTGGGGTTGCAAGCTTTTCTCGGATGAGGGCAGATTCAGACTGAAGAGCAATTCTCAACATATCCTCATATGGCGAGAGGTGGGAATACATAACACATCCAGGAACACTGTCGAACATAATCATATTGGCGATCCACGTTACAGTGGGGGAAGACATAATGACGCAAGGATGTGCTGACCTCCAAATCTTTGAACACGGTGCAGCTATTAGTCAATGTTATTGTGATACTGTACTCCTGCTCAAGTGCAACTTTTTACAGTTGGATTTGGCCCTGACTTCACTTTTATGGATGACAATGTGCGACTGCATCAAACAGCACAGGTGGAAGAGCTCTTGAAGCAAGAGGATATTTGATGAATGGACTGACCTGCCTGTTCCCCCGACATAAATCCCACTGAGCACATGTGGCACAGGTTGGGGAGACGTATTGCACCACATCCACATGCACCAATGACTATCCAGCTGTTGTCAACTGTGCTGGTGGAGGAATGAAACATCCTACCACAAGAACTCCTTACCAACCTTGTGACTAGTGTGGGATCAAAACGCACAGCATGCAATGCCAAATCAATTGTGTTACTTGGCAGTGACACATCATGCAAAAGTTACTTTCATCCTTAAGTTTTGCACACCAGTGTATAAGCCTCCATCCATGCAAGCGACAATTCTGAAATGCCATACCTTTTTAATTTCCCTTGCAGAATTACATAGTCTACACAAAGACTTGGCACATCATAGAAAAATGCCAACGGGGTAATTTTCATTGTTTAGTTCTGCCACAAGTGAGTTCTTGAGGAAATGCGTAACCTTCTCAGTACAGAAGTATTAACGAAAGCCAAGTTGAGCTGCTGTTAAAAAATGTTTCTCTCAGGGAGAGGTTTCAATATCCTGACGCACTTATCTTCACCTTTATGAATGTGTGTTACTATTGGATACTTCATTCTTTCAGGAAGTACAAAAGTGACTCATCAATAGGTTATAAGGTAACTCTGGGGGTATTGGTTTTTAGTTTTTGGTGATTTGTAGTTCTTAGTGCTCTCTCTAGCAGTTGATTTGGCAAACTGATGTCTAATGGTGAAGTATAAAATACCCGATAATAGTGATCCACATTGTAGGCACCCATAATGACACTATGGAGAAAGTTGTCCTTTTATTTCAAAACATGATTATGAAAAATTTGTTTTACTCGTAAAAACATGTCTGAATAATAATCAAAATTTTTGGCTTAAAGCAACCCCAACAAAATTTCCATTCGATGGTTTTGGGTTTGGGGAACACACACACACACACACACACACACACACACACATATGAGGGGGGGGGGGGGGGGGGGGAGAGAGAGAGAGAGAGAGAGAGAGAGAGAGAGAGAGAGATGTTATTGTCAACTGCTGATCAGTTCTACACATGGTGTCAAACATTTTGTGAAAGAAGTGCAAGAAAAGTTCCCATTTGATATATTAGGGACAACTTGTCACCATGAAAACAAACACAAGTGAGAATGGTAGACATACAAAATTTGAAGAGACCCATGATTTTCTGAAACAAAAATGCTTGGAGTAGAGAGAGAACATCCTCCCCTCCCCATACACACAAAATAAAGATTGTAGGTAGATATACAAAGCTTAAAGATAGTAGTTTTGTTGAAAAGGCAGTAACCGATAGAAAAAAATAAAAGGGAATTTTTTTGATTAGGTGGTACAAAAGTCACTCCAAAGTCTCGATCAGGGTGGAGAAAAGAATTGTGGAGGAGAAAAAATGGCATAGCAGTTAATAATTCAATTCCACAGAGTTAACAGTGTGCTGAGGACAAAAGACAGGTCAAAGTAAAGCTTTATCAGGCTTATTAATTTTCTTGTTTTATGTGAGACCAACTGAATAGTTAAGTGGTGATAGTTTCTCCTCCTCCTTACTGCAGTCTATGTAGGGCACTACCTCTGGCTAGAAGCACTGATACTCTCTACCTTTTTCTCAACTATTCCTGAGCTTGTGCACCTGTATCAAAATTGGTTTTGAATAAAACTTAGTACCGGCACACAGACACAAAGAAACTGAAAACAAAATGACCATTGCAGATAGCACAGCACCTTCTATTGTCAACTGGATTTTCATCAGATGAGATTGTGTTTTGTTCCAGTACTGCACCATTTGCACCAACTCCCATACTTGTTTGTGGTCCATTGATAGTAGCACTTCTGAAACACAATGAACTAATGTTAAGATTTTTAAAAGTGGGAAAATTATCAACATTTCAGAGTAACAAATTATGAAGCTATACCTACCAAACAGATATTATCTTCTGAGTAATTCTAACTAACAAAGATGTCAAAATCAGTGTGGAAGTGCACATAGCATTCCTACATCATCGATCTTAAAGATTCAAAAAATATTTTAAAACAAATATTTTTTGAAGTTCTCTTAAACCAAACAATCAATAACTTACATTCTACTTGCTAAACAGTGTTCATATTCACATTATTAACTTCTGCATATCAAAAATTACTCCAACATGAAAAAGATTCTTACATTTAATTATTGGTTAACTACAACAAAACAAATTGAAGTAGTAGGCCATATCAACTAGCGAAGACAGCTCCAAACAATTGCATTCAATACAGATACTTGGGCATCACACAACTGCATTAAATACAGGTACTTTGGTACACGGGTATGTACTAACAGTCATTTCTGAAATTTGGATGCCTTATGATCACAAATTAATGATTCACACTTTCTTCTCAGAAATTTTAAAACAAGCGTTCAGTCAAACCCTATATCAACTGATTCTCTAAATAAATCAGTGCATGGTATCAATACAGTGCAAAAAGTCACACATGAAAATGCAATATTTCAGGTGGTCATATCTCAAGGTTCAGTTGATTGCAGAGATAAAGGGTCAAGTGTTTTGGATAACCCTTTGCCTAGTGACTGATTGTATACACTACGTGATCAAAAGTATCCTGACACCCGGCTGAAAATGACTTACAAGTTCATGGCGCCCTCCATCAGTAATGCTGGAATTCAATATGGTGTTGGCCCACCCTTAGCCTTAATGACAGCTTCCACTCTCGTAGGCATACATTCATCAGGTGCTGGAAGGTTTCTTGGGGAACGGCAGCCCATTCTTCACGGAGTGCTGCATTAAGAGGTATCGATGTCGGTCGATGAGGCCTGGCACGAAGTCATCGTTCCAAAACATCCCAAAGGTGTTCTATAGGATTCAGGTTAGGACTCTGTGCAGGCCAGTCCATTACGGGGGTGTTATTGTCATATAACCACTCCGCCACAGGCCTTGCATTGTGAACAGGTGTTCGATCGTGTTAAAAGATGCAATCGCCTTGCCTGAATTGCTCTTCAACAGTGGGAAGCAAGAAGGTGCTTAAAACATCAATGTAGGCCTGTGCTGTGAAGAGTGCCATGCAAAACAAGGGGTGCAAGCCCCCTCAATGAAAAATACGACCACACCATAACACCACTGCCTCCGAATTTTACTGCTGGCACTACACACACTAGCACACCAGGAATTCGTCATACCCACATCATACCGTCATCAGATCACCATATTGTGTACTGTGATTCGTCACTTCACACAACGTTTCTCCACTGTTCAGTTGTCCAATGTTTGTGCTACTCACACCAAGCGAGGCGTTGTTTGGCATTTACTGGCGTGATGTCTGGCTTATGAGCAGCCACTCGACCAAGAAATGCAAGTTTTCTCACCTCCCACCTAACTCTCATAGCACTTGCAATGGATCCTGATGCAGTTTAGAATTCATGTGTGATGGTCTGGATACATGTCTGCCTATTACACATTACGACCCTCTTCAACTATCATTGGTCTCTGTCAGTCAACAGACGAGGTCGGCCTGTACGCTTTTGTGCTGTAGTGTCCCTTCACATTTCCACTTCACTATCAAATCGGAAACAGTGGATCTATGGATGTTTAGGAGTGTGGAAATCTCACATACAGACATATGACACAAGTGATACCCAATCACCTGACCACGTTTGAATTCTGTGAGTTCCGTGGAGCACCCCATTCTGCTCTCTGATGATGTCTAATGAGTACTGAGGTTGCTGATACGGAATACCTGGCAGTAGGTGGCAGCACAATGCACCTAATATGAAAAACATATGTTTTTGGGGGGTGTCTGGATACTTTTGATCACATAGTGTACCCATTAGAAGAACAGGCATACTGTAGCTACCTTAAGTATGGGGTCAATATTTAAACACTCCTCCAGCAAAGGCAAACTGAGGAAAGTGGAGGCCTTAGGTGGTTTACAAAAACACCATTTGTTCATGGCGGTTCCTGAGAAACCCCCCCAAAAACCCATGATTTTTGGGTACCGAAAGTACCAATTGTAGGATGACCACTTCTAACTTCAAAAATTTTTTCAATATCAGTATACATTATTGAGATCGAGAGGTTCAAAGTTACCATACTTCTGCATAAAAATGGTTGTTCATTATTTCTGCGCCTTGGGCCGCAAATTACTAATAACAGAAATTGGTTTAAATTGTAACTATACACTGTTCAGACAGTTATACAGAAACACTGTTTTCAAAAATATTTATCCTTTATCAAGCTACACATGAAACACCATAATATTTTGGCAAGAAAAGTACAAACTGTACAGATGGTCACTTCTATAATTTATATAATCGTCGAAATTTTTACCATATTTTCTGAAGATGATGTTTCTGGGGTACCTTGGAACATTTTTTGATATCACTATCAAACACTGATATCCAGAGATTCAAAGTTACAGTACTTATACATGTAATATTTAGTCTGATGAATAAATGAGTTTTATTTTACATAATGAACACATGGAAAGTGCTCTGTTGTCATCACAAGGTTTCTGAGGTCACCAAACTATGTTTTGGTTGTATGTTTTCACCAATAAAACTTTATGACATGCTGTCTCAGTATAATGGGCACTTCATACCTACACAAGCTGACTTAATCTGGAAACCATTCCCAAGGACACATATGTGGAGAAGACAATGGCGGTCAGAGAGGAAGAAAGACACAGTGGCTAAGTGAGAGAAATACAATGGGACAGAGCCAATGGCAGTAGGACGAAGAGACAGTGAAAGTGTCAGAAAAGGAGGCAGTGATATAGAAGAGTGAGAGAAAGGGGTGAAGACAGTGACAGTGGGAGAGACAGACAAAGAGAAGGAGACAATGGGAGATCCGACAGTGAGCAGTGAAAGGCAGATGCTGAGTATGGAACCTTCACAACAAATAGAGACTGTGTAAAAGGATTTAGAACAGTCTGCATTATAAGAGCACAAATATATTCGCAAGCCAAAATTTTTGGTGACAAAGGTGGAATGAGACAGCTGATGCCCCAGTTTTCAGTCAGAGTCTTTTAAAGAGGAGCATATTTGCTTTTTTTTCTTCTCAAAGAGGAATATTTTTCAGCCAGTTTTATCTAATAACTGGCAAGTGAAATTCTATTAATACAGATACAGCGTGTGACAGATCCTTCCACTACTTCAAAATTGGTCTACACTCAAACAATCATGCAACTAAGCTAGGGCAACATTCGTAATTGTATTGGTCTTAAGTCATCAACTAAATATAAAAATAATTATGTCTTCCGATTGCTGCATTCAAAAACTTCATCGCGTTCAAGGTCACTGGAATGGACAAAGAACAATAGAAAAGTCTTTTGCTACCATATGCCAGAAACTACTAAATGTCGAACTAAAGTACATTGAGGGTAAATTTAGTATCAGATTCCAATATTAAAATTGTAGGCCTGTTATTCTGTAAATTACAAAAATAGCACCAATCGCTGTATTATTTTATACCATTACATTATGTTGTGAAGCTAAGCCAACATGTGCAACACATAATTTTTTCAGTAAATTAAAAATTAAAACAAAAACACACAGTAAAAAAAGTGTGACAATACTTACAAAAGTGGTCTGTGCGCATGGAGTATTATAGGCATGGGTCGCTCAAGTTTCTGAAAGGAATGATGATAACTATCATCATTCACCTGATCTCCACTTGCATCTCTGCAATTATGATCAATAATGCTGTAATTAATCAGTCTATACAAAAGAAACACAAAGAATATTGTCTCATGACATTGTCTTCACTGTTGTTCACCAGCCCTTCAAGTGTTCCAATCAAATTTGATCTACTATTCAGGACTGATAACCTAGGCACAATAATTCTTAATATATTCAACCACAGGGAAAAACCTAGCAATTACTTTCTGTTTATAATGAGACTATATCATTCCTTCTAAATGTCTCTTTAACATATTTTAATTAACAACAGTAAATAAGGAAGTCACTCCTATGCTATGGAGAGATCATAGTTTGCCATCTGCATGACAACTTGTATACAAGTTTGTATATGCTGCATGACAATCTACAAGGATTAAGGTTATTTACAGATGTCAGATTGATATATAGTCAAAAAGTGTTGAACAATCTACGCCACAGCAATATAAAATTGAATTTTTATTTTTAACAATATTAGAGAAGGAAAGTTGCTACTCACCATATAGCGTGATGCTGACAAGGGGAAGGCCTCAGACACGGCCAACCGATTCGACTCAAATTTGGCAGGTCGCTTGCGTACAACCTAAAACGAAGGAATCTAAGATATTTTGGGTCAACACCCCTGCTTTTTTGAGAAAATCACCCCTAAATGTTATGACGAGCAGTCGACTCAAAATTGGTGGGATCGATAGATAATTGTAAATACAGCATTTTTCATCATCAGGTATGGGGTCGGCAAATGCAAACTTTTCCAGAAATCGAGGAAAGAAACTTTTACAACTGCCGCTTCTGTACCCACATGGTAAACGCTTTTCATCGACAGCACCGATAGCGCAACAGCCAAGGTAACTGGCTGGGAATCGGAGAACCCGGGTTCGAATCTTGAAGAAACCTAGTGGATGTTCTTTTCGTTTGTATTTTTCCATATCTCTGTTGATAGGTATAGGAGGGTTAATAAGGTAAGTAAATCAATAAGGAATGATAATAATAAGGTAGGCAAATAACCCTCCTACCCCTATCAATTGAGATAAGGAAAAATACAAACAAAAAGAATAACATCCACTAGGTTTCTTCGAGATTCGAACCTGGGTTTTCTGATTCCCAGACAGTTACGTTTTTTTTTCTGTTTCTTTTTTTTACCATTTTGTTCGTTGTTGATTGTTGGGTTTGGTCGTTGCGGAAGTCACATGACATCCATTCAAGTTCGTTTATTGATTCTTCGACAAAGTTTTTTTTTTTTTTTTTTTTTTTTTTTAATTACAGAGGCCAACCAGCTCTCTGACCGAACACACTGATTTACCATGTGGGTACAGAAGCGACAGTTGTAAAAGTTTCTTTCCTTGATTTCTGGAAAGGTTTGCGTTTGCGGACCCCATACCTGATGATGAAAAATGCTCTATTTACAATTGTCAATCGATCCCTCCAATTTTGAGTAGATTGATCGTCATAACCTTCAGGGGTGATTTTCTCAAAATCGTGGGGGCACTGACCTTTTGAGTCTTTCGTTAAAGTTGTACACAAGCGACCTGCCAAATTAGAGCCGAATCGGTTGGCCGTGTCTGAGGCCTTCCCCTTGTGAGTCACAGATAGGCACAACAAAAATATTCTCACAATTATAGCTTTTGGCCATTAAGGCCTTTGTCAATAAACCACTTGCCTTAGACTGCAGTTGTGTGAGCAAGTTGTGTTTGCATAAATGTGTGTGCCTATTATTGACAAAGATCTTAATGGCCGAAACCTATAATTGTGAGAATCTTTTTGTTGTGCCTATCTGCAACTCAGTACCTCTGTTATATCACGAATAGCAACTTTCCTTCTTTAATATTGTCACATTCCTTCCTGGATTTTCCATTGTTTAATTTTTATTTTTAGTAACTTGTCCTTCACTGCTGATGAAACAACCTTATATGAATTGGAAGCTGGCTTGGCAATTTTCCCCTTTTCTCCATTAGCAACAAACAGAGAAATGTCATCCAAAATTTTCAGAGCCCTCAGAGCTTCAGGAAGATTTTCTACTGTGCCAAAATTTCAGGCCCACTTTCTCCGAATTTGAAAGTTCCATGTATGTTTCAACTGTTGCAGTGAGTCATGAAATAAATAATACAAACTTTTTAAGAAAATATCTATGTCCCATTCAGAAGTTTGAGCACTTCTTTCAAAAGAATCATGTACTGTAAAGCTGCAAGAGTAAGTGGAGTGTTTCATAATTTGACTGAGCGAGGTGGTGCTGTGGTTAGCACATTGGACTCGCATTCGGGAGGACGCCAGTTCAATCCCACGTCTGGCCATCCTGATTTAGGTTTCCCGTGATTTCTCTAAGTTGCTCCAGGCAAATGATTGGAAGGTTCCTTTGAAAGGGCACAGTCGACTTCCATCCCCGTCCTTCCCTAATCCAATGAGACCGATGACCTCACAGTTTGGTCTTTTCCCCCAAACAACCCAACCCAACATCATAATTTGATTCACATTTCATTGCCAAAATTACTTCAGCCCTCAAGACATTCCTTTCCCAACAGTATGATTTTACTGTTGTCAGTGTTTCCACCAAACATGTGTTGCAAGTAGGGATGGCAGATAAATCACAGATTGACACTCTGTCACAGGTGTACTGATTAGTTGAGGTTTCCACACCCCTTGTCATTGGTGCCAACGTATAGTATCTCCCACCACTGACACTGCAGTAATGAGTTTACATACAGCAAATGGTGTTAGTTGCCAGTACTGCTTATAATCGTAGCCCCACTCTTATCCTACATGCCTAAAGACAGGGATAAGCCTTACTCCTCTTGCCTTACACATCAGCTGCTGAGCTGACCCTCACAACTGTTTGGCTTTCAGCCTATACATGCAGTCCTTTCTTTACCTTTTTAACTTTGCCAAGTTAATCGACTTTTAAGTTTGAATATAATTGCCAAACAGAAATAAGGACCGTAATTTTCTAAAAAAGAGACAAAATAAGGACTTTTATTGCACACTATAAAAATTAAGTACTTAACGAAACATATGAACCCTGCTTTATTTCTACCACACAATTAGACACTCTTTAACATTCTTTTTCTATTCTCTCTCAATCTTCAACTGCTTAGGCTTGTTTTATACTGCACAACATTGGATTCAATATAAAAAATTAAATATTTCCTTACTTTTAAAATTACATTATACTATCTACACCTCATTCCACAGACACATCTTTTCTTGTGTTCAACGTAACTTTTCACCTTTTTCCAACAGAGCTGAAGTCCCTATACATAATATTCTCCAAGCTATCACATACCTTGCCACAGATCTAGTTCCGTCTTCCTTGGTGCATCTACCCTATCATCTACCATAGCAAACGTAACTGGGTACAACACGCAGTTCACAACCAATATCTCCTTACCTTACCCATCAGAAACAGCTTTTCCTGTATTGGAAATAACAAAATTCAACCACCTTGTTGAATGTTTTCAACCTATATCAGCCCCGGAAGTAGTTATCTTAAACCACCTTGTTGAATGTTTTCAACCTATATCAGCCCTGGAAGTAGTTATCTATCAAAATTGTAGCCAGCAAATCTTGCCCGCAATTTAGCCATTATAAAATTACGTTAGCATGCCATAAATATTATTGTAATAGTCATGTGAGCATGTTATGATTGTTATTTTAATGGACCTGTTACCACAACATAACTTACTGTACTGAACAACAGTCCTGCAGACTCCTCTCCTCATCAATATGATGTCGCTAATATATGCGGAGAAAAAAACTTGAAGCAATGCAAAAAGGGGAAAGAATATTCTCTCACCAACAACATTGCTGAAGATAATATACACAATTATGGAGCAGTCACACAAAGTTACCTTCAGTGTCAATTCCTAGGGTGAATGTGTAATTCTGGCTAATTCCAACAACACATTTGGAACATACAGTGAAATTAAGAGTATGAATGCATGGCCGAGATTGAAAGACAACTGGGTCATTCCATCTCAAATCAACTAACAGTCTGAACCTTGATATCTCAGATTTGGATGAATTTTTTCTCAGGTAATGTACCCACTAACACTAGTTTAAATTTGAAATTTCAGATTTTTCTGACGTTCTGTTTTTGAGTTTCAAGGGTTTAAAAATAAAAAAAAAACCCTCTGTTTTTGATCAATCGATGATTGTTTTAAAATGCTGTAGCTCAAAAACTATACAACCTAGAGAGCTCAAACTTGCACCATTGTTTTCCTCTAAGAATTCCCTTCAATTTGATATGTAACACGACTATGCTACCTAAATCAGACAATTTTAAACTACTCCAAAAAACATTTTTTTTTAATTTCCAAAATACGTACCCTCGGATTTTTTTTATAAAAATTATATATGTTGTCCAGTCTAACTGACTACATGCATGCAAAATTTCAAGATGGGTTCTCAATGGGTTCTTGTATAAAGTAATATGTTACTACCGCAATACACACTAGTGCGGTGAAAAGCAGACTATTTCTAGGCTATGAATACCAAGGTAGACCTATGTAATTCTAACAAACTTAAATTATCATGTTATGTAACATTACCCTCTTATTGTTTGATAATTCATTAAATGATATTTTAATGCGAAAATACATAAAAATACATAAATAAAATACATAAAAAAATAATAACTTAAGAATCTTATTATTTTATACAACATTCACTTTTTATTTAAAAAACCATGAGATTTTCATATAGGGTCAAGGCTCTAGTTTTGGCCACTACCCCGCTTATGGCCACCTTGATGTAACGGGTGCAATTTTAAAAGTACTGATGACTTTATGGATGAGTTTTTGGACACTCTAATGAAGGTAAAAACTCATTCATTTATAGCTAGTCAGCAGAAAGAATACTACAGCAAAATCAAGGACAATTTAACTGAAGGCCATGTAGTAGTAAACTGTGATTTTGGAGAGAACTACTCTTTCGTAGTACAAGATGAAACACAATCACTCCACTGGACTACCACCTGAGCTACACTGCATCCTTTCATCATATATTATAAATGGGAGGGAAAACTAAAACATCTGCAGTATGTCCTCATATCAGATTGCCTGGTTTCTATGTATTCCAGAAAAAACTGCTAGAAATCATAAAGCAAACCTTGCCTTTTGCACTTAAAAGGATTACTTACTTTTCTGATGGTAGTGCTGCACAATATAAAAATAAGAAAAACTTCCTTAATTTGTGTTTGCATAAAACTGATTTTGAAGTTGAGGCAGAGTGGGAGTTCTTTGCAACATCCCATGGCAAGAGTGCATGCGATGGCCTTGGCGGAACTGTTAAGCAGCTAGCTGCTGAAGCCAGCTTACAAAGGCCATATGACCAACAAATCTTAACACCCAGATCACTTTATTTATTTGCCATGGAACACATTGACTTTGAATATTGCACAACAGAGGACTATGAACTGACCAACGAATACCTACTTCCTCGGTTTAGTGAATCAAAAGCGATTGTGGGAACACAAAAGTTTCACTCATATAAACCCTGCACAGAGAGTCAAATTACTGTCAAGCCTTATCATTTTAGTCTGGATGAGTCTCTTGAATATGTGACAACATTGAACCAAATAACACAGTCACATATGGAAAATATTGCTGCTAGTTTTGTGACAGTAGCATATGATGACACTTGGTGGTTAGGATGTATTGAAGAAAAATACAATAACATGTACCGAATAAATTTTTTACACCCAAAGGGTCCAGTCCAGTCTTAAGAGATATATTAGATGTCCCAGGAAATACTCTTTTACAAACAGCGAATCCAACAACAGCTACGGGGAGAACCCACACTTTAAGTGCTAAAGAAATGAAGTTGTCTACTCTTGTTTTGGAAAAATATCTTAAAAGATCATAAAAGAAGCACATTGAAATTATGTTACACCTACCATCACTAAACACTAAGTTGTATAAATACCATGTGTATTAAATTTGTAAATACCAATTAGTATTATAAATACTGTTCTATCCACGCAAATATCAACAAGTTAATCTTTTTCCCAAGTGAAATTACTTATATGCCAATTTCTAATATAAGGAACTTGTTGTAAATGATTACAAATAACACTGGAAAACCAAGAAAAAGATAATCTCTGCCATTTACAACTAAGGATGAAGGTGAGTGGCTTTATTCAAAATTTTAACTTGTAGCACGTATATTACCGATTAAAATGTGTTCACTTCCTTCTGATGCATAGTTAAAAGAATCATGAACATTAAATTAAAACAACACTACATCATTTAATGAATTAACAAACAATACGAGGGTAATGTTGCATAAAAAGGCTAACACAATAATTTAAGTTTGTTAGAATTACATAGGTCTACCTTGGTATTCATAGCCTAGAAATAGTCTGCTTTTCACCTCACTAGTGTGTATTGCGCTGGTAAAATATTACTTTATACAAGAACCCATTGAGAACCCATCTTGAAATTTTGCATGCATGTAGTCAGTTAGACTGGACAACATATATAATTTTTATAAAAAAATCCGAGGGTACGTAGTTTGGAAATTAAAAAAAAATGTTTTTTGGAGTAGTTTAAAATTTTCATATTTAGGTAGCATAGTCGTGTTACATATCAAATTGAAGGGAATTCTTAGAGGAAAACAATGGTGCAAGTTTGAGCTCTCTAGGTTGTATAGTTTTTGAGCTACAGCATTTTAAAACAATCATCGATTGATCAAAAACAGAGGTTTTTTTTTATTTTTAAACCCTTGAAACTAAAAGACCAAAGGTCAGAAAAATCTGAAATTTCAAATTTAAACTAGTGTTAGTGGGTACACTACCGGAAAAAAAAATCATCCAAGTCTGAGAGGTCATGGTTCAAATCATGTAGTACAATTGGTTTGATTTGACATGGAATGACCCAACTAACATTTTCTATAAATTCATTAAAAAAAAAAAAAAAAAAAAAAAGACAGATACAGACAGCAAAAGAAACTATAAGCAGGGCATACAGAATAGTGAGGAGGTAGAGTCAGTGTACAGAAAATGAGATACGAAAAAATGTGAGCAACTCTGGGCTGTATAGGCATCAACTATGTATTCGCACAGAATGTGAACTCCAGAGGAGCATAACAATCTATCTAGTAGTTTTCTGATTCTCTTTATGTGTATATCCTGTGGGGTCTTTTCCATTACATTGATAGATGTTGATTTCAAGTCCCAAACTCCTCATTAGTGGCATGCACTCATGATGTACATAGAATATCATGTATGGAGGAATAGAAAGAGACAAAATTGGTTCAATCTGTTGCGAATAACACACTCACCATGATGGACGCAAATGTAATGTTGTCTATTGTATTGGGTTGGTGCATAAGTTCATAGCATTTTTCCATAAGTTTGATAAACACAACACATACTAATAACAGAAAATTTAGTCACCATCAATAATATATTCTCCTTCATTATTTACAAGAGTCTACAAATGCTGGGGTAACTTTTCGATTTCGCAACTGTAGAAATCATGTGGTTTTGAGATGAAGAACTCGTCGGGCCATGTTCAGAGCAATTTTCATCCAGAAAGTAAGTTCCTTGAAAACTGTTTGATAGAGAGCATACAATGTGAAAATCTGAGGGCGCAAGTTTAGAATAAGGTGGGTACAGAATGACTTCCCAACGCAACTTGTGAATATTGTTTTTTGTCGGTCTAGGAGAATACAGTCAGGCATTATGGTGGAGTAGCACCATTCCACGGAATCTTCCTGGTCATTGTTCTTGGATTTTGTCTGCAAGATGTTCCAGTTGTTGGCAATAAATGTCATACAGTGATAGTTTCACCTCAGAGAAGCATTTCATAGTACACCACACCATCAATGTTCCACCGGATGTACAACATTATCTTTTGTGGACGCACATATGTCTTTGTATGGGGAATTGCTGCTTTGTTTCGACTCAACCATTCCTTTCTTTTCCTTACATTAGCATAAAGACACCATTTCTCGTAACCAGTAATGATACAGGATGCAAATGGTCATCATTTATGGATTTTAGAACCTTCCCCACTGCATTCAAATGTTGCATGACATTGGAATGATCACAGCGAGGATATTCAGTAATCTAACTTTCTCCAGCCTGTGGGGAACTGACACGTACCTAGTGATGTCATTAGTAGGATGCTAATAATCTCTTTAATTATATATTCCCAAAATTGAGAAATGATTGTTTTGACTTTCTTCCTGTCTATGAACTATTCCTGAAAAACCTATACAAAGGAGATATCATTAAATTCATTTTAGATATGTACCAGCGCATATCACTTGAAGCAGTTTCTTTCAGAAAAATTTGCACAGCATAACTTGCACACAACCTTCCAAACAAGTTCAGAAGTACCGATGCATGTGTCTAGGCAGCTCCAATTACTTCTGTTTTAGAATTTTAAATGTGATACATTTTTAGATATATAGCTTAAAACTGGAAACAACATTACAAAAACATATATTTGTTATTCCAGAAACTTAATTTACACTACATTATACCTGATTTTAAAAGTGGAATTATTTTCACAGGAAATACTTTCATTAATGATACTGGCTTCATTCGCTGTAGTATGACATGTAGAATGCAGTGGCATTTCTTGTCTGTTGGAGCTGCAAGAAATAAAAATCCCATAGAAAACAAAGATTAGGAAGCAGAAAATTTTGTTAAGATGTATATTATTCACTGGTGTAATTATGATAAACATATGGACAGTGTATGTTTACAACAGAACAGGATTTACTGTGCAACTCAGACAACAGATTGACAAAATGTTTTGTAATATACATGAATGCTCTTGTGGCAACAGTTCCACAATTTGTAAATATTTTATCACGCTTCAATAGTCTGAAAACATGGTGATGCAGGATGTCAAAGGACAAGTGGCGTAACAATGAGAATAAACAAGAAAATTTAAATTTCACATGAGGCCATTTAACAGTGATATCTCACTAGGTGTTTCCTCTAACAGAAATACAGTGCCAGGAATACTACGGAAATTCCATATCTGTCTAGAAATGCAGCCACTAGATAATTCATCACAGACATGACAAAAAATACACAAGTGTAAAAAACCAAACAGTTTCTCATTCTAGTTCAAATTTAAAATCAATTAATCTTCATAATCAATCAAAACGTCATGCAGCACAATTGGCCGGGATATCTCTGGGGCTCAGTTACATGGAACAGGAAGGTTTTATTTATTCACAACCACTGGAAACTAATCCTTTTCATTCTGAATGAAAAACTTAACATCCTCACTTGTGCATGAATAACTATCAATAGTGCCATATGGTCTCCCTTAACTGCAGAGCAATTTGAGATTTCACTGAGGACAGTGATGTGCACCTGGAGTCCTAGTCAAACACTGGTTGATGAAAATACAGCCCACATTCAAGCCTGTTCCTTCACACTGAGTGTCACTGCAGTAGCTTCCATTAATGATCTCAGCTACTGAGATAAGGATTCTTTTACCAGGCTTCAAATAAGCATCAGAAAAGGATGAAATTAACAAAGACAGAGAAAAAAACCATGGGCAAAACAGAGTAAACAGGTTATAATTCATGAACATAAACAGATATCTTATTTTAATTGTTGAGGAAGGAAGTGGAATATAACTGAGATTGTGCTTGCAATGAATTGTCATTTTGGATTATCTTGTTCCAAACACATTTCATAGACCAGTAGTCAGCAGACAATAGTGGGCATCACCTAAGAAGGTGGCTTAGTTTCAAACAGTTATGCGTATACAGTACCACCAATCATCAGCACAGAACAAGTTTCAGTCTCCTTCTAAGTAGCTTGTCATGAGTATTTCTGGGTGGCAATAACTGATGTCATTGAGACAATGCAGTCTTCACATTTCATTGACAGTACAATTTCATTAATTGTTGCTGACAGAAAAAAAATTTGTAGCACTGTCAATGTGATAGGTGTCTACATCAATTTCTGTCACTGTACATTAAGATCACTTCACCTTCATACTTCTCGCTAAACACACACACACACACACAAACACACACACAAAGTGGAAGCCCAATGAAACACAAGAGACATGCTTTACTCCCGCGTTGTAGCTTAACCATGGTATAGTGATATGTGGAATGACAAATACTCCTGCCTTGTAGCATAACCATGGTATAGTGATATGTGGAATGACAAACTACGCAAGGGAAGTTTGGAAAGGCACACAATGTAAAGTTGTACTGTATTATATATTCCACAGCAGTTATATTTAAAGAATATTCAATCAAAAACATTAAAAAACTTATGAATTACAACAATTGATAAACTTGATATGTTGGCGAAATACATGTTTAAATCCAAGGGTATGCATAAAACATTGTCCAAAATTGTGCTAAACACAGTCTCTGAAAATTATTCCGAGCACTTAGTTCATAAGCCCACTCGAATAGCAAACAGTTGCGTAAACACTCTGGACCTCTTAGCAACAAATATTCCTGAGCTAATAACAAGCATCAAAATGGATACAGGGATTAGTGAACAAAAGGTTGCTACTGCGAGACTGAATATTGTTAACTTCCCAATACACTAAAAATAAATGAAAAATATACCTCTTCAAAAAAACAGATAAAAATTCACTTGACGCCTTTCTGAGAGACAATCTCCCCTCCTTCCAAATGAACAATGTACTGGTGGTGTAGACCTAACTGGCTTAAATTCAAACAAATAGTATTGACAACAATTGAGAGATTTATACCAAATAAATTAACAAACAATGCTGCTGATACCCCTTGGTACATAAAACGGATCAGAACGCTGTTGCAGAAAAAAAAAAAAAAAAAAAACATGCCAAATTTAAACGAGTGCAGGATCTTTTACAGAAGATTGAAATTTAGCAAGGACTTCAATGTGAGATGTTTGTGTAGTTTCCACAATGAAACTTTGTCTCAAAACCTGGCAGAAAATCCAAAGAGGTTCTGGTCGTATGTAAAGCATGCTAGCAGCAAGACACAGTAACGCCATCTCTACGTGACAGCAATGTAAACACCATTGATAACAGTGCTGCTAAAGCAGAGTTACGAAACACAGTCTTCCGAAATTCCTTTACCAAAGAAGATGAAGTAAATACTCCAGAATTTGACTCAAGAATAGCTGCAAACATGAGTAACTTAGGAGAAGAAATCCTTGGGGTAGTGAAGCAACTTAAATCACTTAATAAAAGTGTGGTGTGCGTACTGTAAGACCTTCAGTACACACACCATCAGATTATTTGACTTGTCGCTCTAACGAAGTAGGCGAGTCTCAGCAATATGTCTCGTGGTCTTATCATGGCGTGTTTATCTTCTGCCGTTAGGTCAGACGATAGAAATGCCACTTGCACGCTTAGAGTAGCAGGCTGACAGTGACCAACTTTAAACAGAACTTGATTAATTTTCACACACATTTATTAAAATAATAACAAGCATAAAAATTTCTTAACTTGGTTCTGGATGCTATTTACAATTGACAATCTGAAGTTCCTTTGGTATTGGTACGTTAATCTTATTCTCATATATATCTCTGATACTTGACAAAAGTGTCTATACATTAATCTTCATGGCTATGTACAGGAATATGGTAATCTTATTGGGCGCACATTGAAACTTGACTATAGACTGGTACAGACAAATGTAGAACTCGTACAGACTGTTGCAGACAAATGCAGACTGACTAATCGGAGGGCTGTACACTCGTTATACTACCTCATGCGTTCATGTATCACTGCGCGAGTGTGATCTGCGAGGAGAAAAGGTTCTACGTAAGCAGCAATCTCATTGGCTGCGTTACATATTAATAGGCGGATTGGCGGAAGCAGAATTTGGTCCGTCTCTATGGCAGCGCCATCTCGTAGTGTGGAGATGGACGAGCGCTGCGCCTGTGCTGTTGTGCTTAGCGGGGCGCGCTCTAGTGGGAAAGTTGTGTATGCGCTGACTACGCGGAACTATGTACACAACAAAAAGCATGTCATCTGGTCAAGACTTTATACCATTAGGTTCCTTTCAAAGTATGCTGATGCAGCAGCTCCACACCAATCATATACAACTGCTCGCTTGACGAAAGATCAGTAGGTAGAGACTGGGAAGTTACACAGGTTACACACACAATCATAAGCCAAAGAGACTGGTACACCTGCCTAATATAACGTAGGGTCCCCGCGAGCATGCAGAAGTGCCGCAACATGATGTGGCATGGACTCAACTAATGTCTGAGCTAGTGCTGGAAGGAATTTACACCATCAATCCTGCAGGGTTGTCCATAAATCTGCAAGAGTACGAGTGTGTGGAGATCTCTTCTGAACAGCACGTTGCAAGGCATCCCAGATATGCTCAATAATGTTCATGTCCGGGGAGTTTGGTGGTCAGCAGAAATACTTAAACTCAGAAGAGTGTTCCTCAAGTCACTCTGTAGCAATTCTGGACGTGTGGGGTATCACATTGTCCTGCTTGAATTGCCCAAGTCTGTTGGAATGCACAAAGGAAAACGAATGGATGCAGATGATCAGGCAGGCTGCTTACGTACGTGTCACCTGTCAAAGTCATATATAGATGTATCAGAAGTCCCATACCACTTCAACTGTACATGCCCCACACCATTACAGAACCGCCACCAGCTTGAACAGTCCCCTGGTGAAATGCAGGGTCCATGGATTCATGAGGTTGTTTCTGTACCTGAACACGTCCATCCACTTGATACAATACTGACCAGGCAACATGTTTCCAGTCATCAACAGTCCAATGTCAGTGTTGATGGGCTCAGGCGAGGCATAAAGCTTTGTGTCGTGCAATCATCAAGGGTCCAGGAGTGGGCCTTCAGCTCCGAAAGCCCATATCGATGATGTTTCACTGAATGGTTCGCATGCTGATACTTGTTGGTGGCCCAACACTGAATCTACAGCAATTTGCGGACAGGTTGTACTTCTGTCATGTTGAATGATTCTCTTCAGTCATCACTGGTCCCATTCTTGCAGTATCTTCTTCCGGGCGCAGTAATGTCAGAGATTTGATGTTTTATTAGATTCCTGATATTCAAGGCACACTCATGAAATGATCATACAACAAAATCCCCACTTCATTGCTACCTCAAAGATGCTGTGACCCATCACTTGTGCACCGACTATAACACTATGTTCAAACTCACTTAAATCTTGATAATCTCCCATTGTAGCAGCAGTAACCGATCTAACAACAGTGCCAGACCTTTGTTATTTTATATAGGCACTGACAACCACAGTGCCACATTCTGCCCATTTACATATCTTTGTATTTGAGTACGCATGCCTATATCAATTTCTTTGGCACTTCAGTGTATATTTATGAAAGGCAGTAGGAGTAATCCACTAAATTACAGGCCTGCATCGTTAACACTGCTTTGCAGCAGGATTCTGGAACATATGTCGTGTTTGAACATTTTGAATTATCTCAAAGAGATCGCTCTAATGACACACATTCAACACGGATTTAGAAAACATTATTCTTGTGATACAGATTTAGCTCTTCACTCAAACAAAGTGTTGAGTGCTTCTGACAAGGTATTTCAAATTGATTCCATACTTCTAGATTTCCAGAAGGCTTCTGACACTGTAACTCACAATTAGCTTGTAGTCAAATTGCGTTCTTATGGAGTATTGAATCAAGTTACGTGACTGGATTTGTGATTTCCTATCAGAGAGGTCACAGTTCGTATTAAGTGGCAAAAAGTCATCGAGGAAAACAGAAGTTATTTCGGGCATTCCCCAGGGTTGTGTTACTGGCAGTCTGCTGTTCCTCATCTATATAAACAATTTAGGAGACAATCTGAGCAGCTGCCTTACATTTTTCACAGATGAGGCTGTCATTTATAGTCCAGTAATGTCATCAGAAGGTCACAGCAAAATGCAAAACGATTTAGAAAAGATATCTGTATGGTGCAAAAATTGGCAAATGACCCTAAATAATGAAAAGTGTGAAGTCATCTTCATAAGTGCTAAAAAGAATCCATTAAACTTCAGTTACATGATAAATCAGTCAAATCTAAAGACCGTAAAATCAACTAAATACCTCTCTCTCTTCTCAGAGATACAGGCCCTGCAGACCACACACTGGATCAATGATCTGCTTCCACCGCCTTCTAACTCTCGCAGCCTCTCTCCAACCTGCAGAAATTCCTAATTCTGCGATGTCCTTCTCTATGTCATCTTTCCACCTTGTACGATGTTGGCCCAATGGTGTTGTTGCCTGGAGAGTTCCTTCAAATGCTTTCTTGGTGATTCTGTTGTTTCCAATTCTGGCCACATGTCCAGCCCATTGCCTTCTCCTACTTTTTAATTTCAGGATGATAGTGGGTTGCTTCATTAAGTGATAAATTTCATTGTTCTTTCGAATTCTCCATACGCCATTCTCCAACACAGGTCCCCAGATTTTTCTCATTACTTTTCTTTCGAAAACATTCATTTTTTCTGTTTCATTCTTTGTAAGCATCCAGCTTTCTGAACTGTGCAGTACTATGGAGCAGATATTAGTGTTGTATATTATCATCTTTGTGGTGATTGACAACAAAGCTTTACTTTTGAGTGGGTTGCTTAGTGAGTACAGACATCTTGACCCTGAAGCTATAGTTTCATTTATATCCACTGTTATGATATTTTTACTGTTGAAACGTGATCCAAGGTATTTAAACTGGAGAACTTTTCTGAATTTAGAATGTTGGTCTATATCAGAGTAAGGATTTGGGTTTATGATTCGACCTATTTCCATATATTTGGTTTTCTCTTGGTTAATCAAAAGCCTGATTTTGCCGGCACTGTGCCTGAGAGATCTGTACATGTCTTTCAGTTCTTCTTCAGTTTCACGAAGCAACACTATATCATCTGCATAAGCCAGGAGTTTTACTTCACTGTGTTCGAATCTGAGACCATTGTATGGATGTAAATTACTCACCTGAACAACTTTCTCTAATGCAAGGTTGAAGAGGACACATGAAAGAGCGTCTCCCTGTCGTAAGCCTGTTTTAACTGGAAAGGTGGGGGATATGAATCTTCTGAACTTCACTGCTGCCAGGGAGCCATCCATGCACAGTTGTATCATTCTAACGATTTTACTGGGTGTACTAAATTCTTGTAATGTGTTGTAGAGGCTACTTCTGTGGATGCTGTCGTAGGCTCGCTGGAAGTCAATGAAGAGACAGTGGGAGTTTTTGTAAAATTCCCAGTATTTCTCAAAGATCTGTTGTATAGTAAACAAATTATCAGTTGTGGAACGGCTTGTTCAACATCCAGCCTGGTAATCTTGAATAATGTTTCCTGTATGAGGTTCAAGTTTTTCCAGAATGGTCATTGACAGGATTTTGTATGTTATGTTCAGCAAACTGATTCCTCTGTAATTTACACATTCCATTCTGTTTCCTTTCTTATGCATGGCACAAGTTATTGCAGTTTTCCAATCTTCAGGCAGTGTTTCAGTTTTCCAGATCATTGCGATAAGGTTATAAATTTCTTTGTGTAGTTTGCTTCCGCCCTCTTTTAACATCTCTGCTGATATCTGGTCCTCACCTGCTGCCTTGTTGTTTTTGGGCTTTTGAATGGAGTGGATCACTTCCTGTTCTGTGATTCTACGTCCGTCATTATTGCAATTTAACATTTCTCAGAAATGCTCTTTTCATCTTTCTAGGATACCTTCCAGCTGTGTTAGCATATTTTGATTTTTATCTTTTATGAATACCTAGGAATTACAATTACAAACAATTTAAAGTGGAATGAATATGTAGAACACATTGTGGGGAAGGCAAAGTAAAGACTGTGTTTTAGTAGCAGAACACTTAAAAGATGCAACACATCTACTAAAGAGACTGCCTACACTATATTTGTCCATCCTATTTTGAAGTGCTGCTGCACAGTGTGGGATCCTTGATAGATAGGATTAATGGAGTACATTGAGAAAGTTCAAAGAAGAGCATCAAGTTTTGTATTATCGAGGAACAGGGGATAGAGTGTCACTGACATGGTACAGGATTTGGAGTGGGCATCATTAAAACAAAGTCATTTCTCATTGCGGTGGAATCTTCTCACAAAATTTCAATCACCAACTTTATCCTCCGAATGCTAAAATATTTTGTTGATCCCAACCTACATAAGAAGTGACGATCACATTAACAAAATAAGGGAACTCAGAGATTGAACAGAAAGATATATACGTTCATTTTTTCTGCGCGCTGTTCAACATTGGAATAACAGAGAATTTTTGTAAAGGTGGTTCGATGACCCTCTGCCAGGCACTTAAGTGCAATTTGCAGAGCATCCACCATGTAGATGCAGATGTAGATGAAACAGTGAACAACTAATAACACTGTAGTACAGAATACTGTACTTCATTATGGTACATAACGTACATGATTATTTACAAAACAGTTCAAAAGCTAATTTAAGTTAATTTTTCCACTCTTTAAAGAACTCAGCTAGCTTTTTTCGGCAGGTCATTTCATGTATTTTCTTTTGTGTGTATTGTTTTGTATTCATCAGGTGCAAGAACTGAATATGGTTTGATACACTCTGTCTCTCCATCCACATAATCACTTTGCTTATGTTATGAAAAATTTCCAATGTACTGGGAACGTCTTCTATGCTTAGTTATTCTTTTTCATACCCATCTTCAACCACTTTACCATTCTGACATTACATACAGCGTCAATAATATCTTTGTAGTCTATGATCTCTGTAAACAGTTCCTCATTGTTAATGGCTGCCCAGTTGTCCAAGTCTTCAAGATCAATATTGCACTGCAGCATTGAAACCCGTGTTACTACAGTATTCATCAGTTTTATTTTCTTCAATGGAACACTTGCTTCAGCAATTCCTAAAACTGGCCAGAGTGATGATTCGCCAACACCAGACCTCCTGAATACACAAAGGTCTTCAGCTTTAAAAATTTCAAGAAAATTTTCATTTTCTTATCTGAATTTACTATTGAAGTGAGTAATTCACAGCAGTAACAGGTCTTAAATGGTCTTATGATAACCAAATAGAATGAAGTTTTCATTTTTCCACCATACGAATGCAACCCATCGGCAGATGGATGAACTGTACACGGACCTAGGATTAGTAGAACCTTTTCTCTCATCTTAAGGGATTGTACATGTTTTCTCACTGATATGCCACATGTCATCCACATATTCTTTAAATGCTTGTAAGTGAACTGTAATGATGACATATTTACGTGCTTTAAACATATAGGGCATTTACTTTTGCATATACAAAGAGGTTGGAATTTATGGTTACCCAATTTACATCATATTCTGTAGTTTTTGCATTAAGAGTTCTGGCTGGAAACAGTCAATAATTAAACACAATTCATCATAGTTAGACACTTGACGGTCACTTAAATTTTCATCTATCAATAATTTGTATAGAATATCAAGAAATTTGAAGCAGATTTACTGTGTCGTATTGATATTTCCAAACCGAATGCAATCCATTGGAAGCAATAAAGTCTCTGCTGCCAGGTAAATCAAACTGAAATTTTGCAGCTTAAACTTTAACAATTGGCCCAGGACAGGCACACCTTCACTTTAATTTATTAAAAACTACCTATAAAGATGTTTGTCACATTCACTGTATTTTTCTAGTTTTGTCATATCCCTGACCAATCCCGCATCACTTTCAACTGTGTTTATTCAAATTTATTCTATACTTCATCTAACCTCTAATTGTTCCAAATAATTTAAAAACAGTCTTGATTGCACCCGATGCTAACTTCTGACTGGTTTTGGCCTTTTAATTATGAGCCATCATCAATGTTTGCACCATCTGGATGACAGCGGTGGCACCTGGCCTGCTGTGGATGCCTCAGTTTTGGAAAGACTTTTGATTTGCAGCAACATACACTGCATATTTTTGTATTGCAAAACTGTAAATTCGAATTACGCCAAACACAGCGCGTTAGTTTCCCGAGCGTTGAAGCCGAGGTTGCGATGTCATTTTCTAAGCCAATCAAACAGTATCTCATGCCACATGATCTCGTCAGCAGATGACAGCAGATATTCAGAGCATAAGACACGTGTTATAGTTAGCCAATAGCAAGATCACTGGTTATGTAGTGCTAACACACAAAGAGAAAAAGTTAACGGTTTATATTAATGTTAATAGGATAGCTAAAAGAAAAACTAAGCTTTCACATGTAATATTGATCTTTTTTGCATGTGTTATTTAAGATAAATCACACAAATGTGCCAGTAAATTTAAAATTATGACATAAATGTCTGGGATCGAAATTCTTGTAAGTGGCTGGTCCTCAAACTGCTCAATTTTAAACGCTCTGTGATTTAGAAATCCATCCCACTTTCTCACATGTAACATAATTCATCTTGCGTAAAAAGAAATTTACTTTGAAAGTAACGCTTTTCGAACCACCGTTCGCAATACTATCTGGAGACTGTTAGAAATAGGTTCGATTTACCAGTTGCCAGAGAGCGCCAGAAAATAGGCATTATTGTGCGCAAGCAGCTGCAGTGGTGTAGGAAGCCCAGATGTAAATATGTATAAAACAATAAGAGAGCTTACATTACAATATAAAAGAAACAGGGCATCAGAGGATACTCCCAAGAGCATCGGAATTTCGTAAACCACGCTAAAATGCAAAATTAGGCTTGAAGTGCACATTTGTTTTTTCCAGATTCACAATGAAGTAGGTCCCATCTGATATTAAGTTTTTCAGTGTGGTTTTTAGGATGTATATTTTCTTGGAGTACCAGTATTCTAACATCTCATTTTTGTTTCTTTATTATGGCATAATGCGACACATGGCAGAAGATGATAACGTGCACTTGAAATTCAGCAAAGAGTTGGAACTAACCAATACTGTGGAATGAAACACTTCGTTTCAAATAAAATGATTGCCTCAGGTGAAAGATTAAATCACTTAATGTAAACAGGGGTCACGTGGAGACTAATGCCCTCCACACTACAACTCAGACAACTCTGCACATGAGCGTACCTGGCAGCTAGGGCACGCAAGAAAAAAAATTTTCATTAGCATCTGGCTGCTTGCTACTAATGCCTATACAGCTAACAGCCACACTTCAAGTAGTGGGAAGCAGAGAAGGTACTGCTCATACGCGGCTCAACTGCGCATGGGAATCAGCCCGCTGGCGACTGGTCAAACGAACCTAATGTGAACAGTTATGCCATCATGCTCATAGCAAGCAGTTTATTGTTACGAAGAATTACATAGTCTTCGCCCTATGGCCTTTGACATAGTTTTGCTATTTGCAGATGCTTGTGCGTGCATGGTTTTTTGTTGTTGTAAATTGCGCATTTCCTTTGCCACTGAAGTTTTACTTTTTTTTCTCTCGTTTATACACTCCTGGAAATGGAAAAAAGAACACATTGACACCGGTGTGTCAGACCCACCATACTTGCTCCGGACACTGCGAGAGGGCTGTACAAGCAATGATCACACGCACGGCACAGCGGACACACCAGGAACCGCGGTGTTGGCCATCGAATGGCGCTAGCTGCGCAGCATTTGTGCACTGCCGCCGTCAGTGTCAGCCAGTTTGCCGTGGCATACGGAGCTCCATCACAGTCTTTAACACTGGTAGCATGCCGCGACAGCGTGGACGTGAACCGTATGTGCAGTTGATGGACTTTGAGCGAGGGCGTATAGTGGGCATGCGGGAGGCCGGGTGGACGTACCACCGAATTGCTCAACATGTGGGGCGTGAGGTCTCCACAGTACATCGATGTTGTCGCCAGTGGTCGGCGGAAGGTGCACGTGCCCGTCGACCTGGGACCGGACCGCAGCGACGCACGGATGCATGCCAAGACCGTAGGATCCTACGCAGTGCCGTAGGGGACCGCACCGCCACTTCCCAGCAAATTAGGGACACTGTTGCTCCTGGGGTATCGGCGAGGACCATTCGCAACCGTCTCCATGAAGCTGGGCTACGGTCCCGCACACTGTTAGGCCGTCTTCCGCTCACACCCCAACATCGTGCAGCCCGCCTCCAGTGGTGTCGCGACAGGCGTGAATGGAGGGACGAATGGAGACGTGTCGTCTTCAGCGATGAGAGTCGCTTCTGCCTTGGTGCCAATGATGGTTGTATGCGTGTTTGGCGCTGTGCAGGTGAGCGCCACAATCAGGACTGCATACGACCGAGGCACACAGGGCCAACACCCGGCATCATGGTGTGGGGAGCGATCTCCTACACTGGCCGTACACCACTGGTGATCATCGAGGGGACACTGAATAGTGCACGGTACATCCAAACCGTCATCGAACCCATCGTTCTACCATTCCTAGACCGGCAAGGGAACTTGCTGTTCCAACAGGACAATGCACGTCCGCATGTATCCCGTGCCACCCAACGTGCTCTAGAAGGTGTAAGTCAACTACCCTGGCCAGCAAGATCTCCGGATCTGTCCCCCATTGAGCATGTTTGGGACTGGATGAAGCGTCGTCTCACGCGGTCTGCACGTCCATCACGAACGCTGGTCCAACTGAGGCGCCAGGTGGAAATGGCATGGCAAGCCGTTCCACAGGACTACATCCAGCATCTCTACGATCGTCTCCATGGGAGAATAGCAGCCTGCATTGCTGCGAAAGGTGGATATACACTGTACTAGTGCCGACATTGTGCATGCTCTGTTGCCTGTTTCTATGTGCCTGTGGTTCTGTCAGTGTGATCATGTGATGTATCTGACCCCAGGAATGTGTCAATAAAGTTTCCCCTTCCTGGGACAACTAGTGCCGACATTGTGCATGCTCTGTTGCCTGTTTCTATGTGCCTGTGGTTCTGTCAGTGTGATCATGTGATGTATCTGACCCCAGGAATGTGTCAATAAAGTTTCCCCTTCCTGGGACAATGAATTCACGGTGTTCTTATTTCAATTTCCAGGAGTGTATTTTATTGCTACAGTATCATTCTCTAGTAGCAGGATATAGTAACATTCTTTGCTAGAGAGTCAATTCTTACCAGTCAAAATTAAAAAAATTTAACTGAAAGCTAAAACAATGAAAAATTCCCGGAATTCCGAAAAATTCCCAGGTTTTTCCCAGATTTCCCAGTTGTCCTGGCTCGTATACACCCTGAGTGTATTTCAAGCAGAAGTAACAATAATTCATGAAAGCCCATTATAGATGGCCATCTTCAAAATTGGTGTTTATTTGTATAAATTTAGTTGCATAAACTGTACAAATTTGTTTATTAAAAAAAAAAAAAAAAAAAAAAAAAAAAAAAAAAAAAAATTACCACAGAGGAACACCAGAAAGAATGGGTTATCCTCTGCACCATGCCCCATATAAGAGAAATGGAGAAACTTCTTTGTTATAAAATTCGAAAAAATTTGAAACAATCATATACCGACAATACAACTGCTGTTGTGAATGCAGTTTACAATTTAATAAGACTGAATGTACCAGAAAAACTGTTTAAATGAACACGTGTGCATTTACTTTTATATCTCTTCTACTACAAGCAATGGCCTTGTTGTCATCAAAGTAACAACACTTCCAACACAAAACAAAATATACCTGTGAGGTTTGAGTGCACTGAGACTGATAATAAATGTTTAAATATTTATTGTTGGGAGACTTACAGAAGAAATCGCTCATCGACAGTGTTAGGTGCTGTTGTTGTTGATGCAGCTGGAACTGACTTTGTTGTTGCACGAATTTCATGTTCTTGATTATTTTCAGTTGTTTGTCCTCCGCACCCACTGCTAAATAACAACAACATTAAGTATAAAAATGTATGCATTAATAAACTCTGTTACTGATGTCTCTCTCAGAGAATACATTTTAACACAAAAGAATTCTACCACCCAACTCTGCTTAATGTGTGCTACATACACGATATATGGATATATATTCCCAAACATAAGATAACTGAAGACTTTTTCACTTAAGGCCACACGTCATAATTTTATATTAATATAATGGAAGGAAACATTCCACGTGGGAAAAATTATATATAAAAAAACAAAGATGAGGTGACTTACCGAACAAAAGCGCTGGCAGGTCGATAGACACACAAACAAACACAAACATACACACAAAATTCAAGCTTTCGCAACAAACTGTTGCCTCATCAGGAAAGAGGGAAGGAGAGGGGAAGACGAAAGGAAGTGGGTTTTAAGGGAGAGGGTAAGGAGTCATTCCAATCCCGGGAGCGGAAAGACTTACCTTAGGGGGAAAAAAGGACAGGTATACACTCGCACACACGCACATATCCATCCACACATACAGACACAAGCAGACATATTTAAAGACCAAATATGTCTGCTTGTGTCTGTATGTGTGGATGGATATGTGCGTGTGTGCGAGTGTATACCTGTCCTTTTTTCCCCCTAAGGTAAGTCTTTCCGCTCCCGGGATTGGAATGACTCCTTACCCTCTCCCTTAAAACCCACTTCCTTTCGTCTTCCCCTCTCCTTCCCTCTTTCCTGATGAGGCAACAGTTTGTTGCGAAAGCTTGAATTTTGTGTGTATGTTTGTGTTTGTTTGTGTGTCTATCGACCTGCCAGCACTTTTGTTCGGTAAGTCACCTCATCTTTGTTTTTTTATATATAATTTTATATTACCTACTTAAAGGTAACTGAAGACACTTCAAGAATAAGTGTTATTCTGCATTCAGCTTACTACTAAATAGCTAGCAAAAACATTTATTAAACAGCAGGGGACTGCTCAAATCACGTTTCAACCATATTAGAGGATAACAAATAAATCATGTTTGGCTCTTCATTCACTTTTGTTTGAAATCTTGCAGCAGTTACGAAATTACTACTCAATATGAATCTGTGCCAACCAATGTGTACAGCAAATGAATTATATACATACTGTTGAGACCTGGTACTGGTTGCCTGATATCACCCTCTTCAATTATCTACATACATGTAGGATGACAACATGAAAAACCCTAATTTACTGATTTTTGAATGCTATTAAGCCTAAAAGTATTTAACATCACAATACCTTCAATAAATCTGCCTATGGATGAGTGTCTTAGTCTTGTAATTGCTTGTTTAAATTAATTATCTATTATCAAACTGAGATATTTATTACTGAAGACTGAATCAGATTTTTAATAAAAAGTAACATTATGCCAAGAAAAAAAATAAAAAAATAAAAAAAAATGTACAGGTCTACTGTGAATAATTCATTTGTTTTCAAAGCTATGTGTTTTCCAATGACTCATGTACAAAGATGATAGACATTAGAATAGAACCACAAGCTCACCATTTTTGCATTTTGCACTCTACAAATGTTCTGTGAATACCCCTCTGGTCATGACACAATTCAAGTGGTAGTCAAGTTCGTTCCATACCTTGTGTAACAACATCCTGTCAATGGTCATCACAGCAGCATGTATGTATTCTCCGAGCTACTCCAGAGTTCTTTGCAATGGGGGTACGTAAACATAAACACGGTTTTTAATCTTACCCCAAAGAAAAAAGTCGCAAGGCATTAGGTCAGGCGACCTGGAAATGGGAGGGGGGGGGGGGGGCAAGGGAACAGAGCCATATCATGTTCACCACTACTCATCATTCACATAGAGACAACATCAACACTCAGATATGAGGGGCTGCCACATCTTACTGGAAGATGAAATTCTCAGAATCAAGAGTCAGGTGTGGAAACAACCACAACTGAAAATTTCAACAATGTGTGAAAATGCTCAAGAACTAACCTCACACTTTTTTCTTTTCTTTTTTTCAAGACTAATTATACTTTTTTTCATTGTTATTGCATAATTTGTAATCTATGAAAGAAATAAAATAAGCACGAAAAACTAATCTTGAAGATCGGTTATTTTTAGCTTGTGTTGCCCTTCAAGATATATCAAACACAAACATGCCAGTAAAATTTTAAATAATGGTATAAATGGCTGATCTACTAGGCCTGAAATTTTTCTAAGTGGCTGGTCCTCCAAAGCATTAAGTTTTGCATGAGAGCCAAGCCCTCCATGATTTAAGAGATTCATTACACAGCCTGTAATGGAAAATATTATTTTTTCTTTCTTTTTTCTTTGTTCTTTTCTTTTTATAGATGTAAAGCCAAACATGAATTAGTGAACTGATTTGTGCCAGAGATAATGTTTTTATACAAAAAATAGAAGAGATACGCTCTTCAATTGATTAATTTCGGTATCTTCACCTGTTTGTTTCTATAAGTGGTAGCGGGTGGACATATGACTAGCGCCGCTGTGCCAGTATTGTTTAAAAATGTGTATTCCTACAGTACATTAAAAAGTGTTATAAAGGTTATTAGTAAGGCAAGTTTATTTATATACGTATTTACATCAATTACACTCATCATCTGTCCATCATTAAATTTTCTTTAATTATTCAAGCAGCAATTAATTACCAGTTTCCATTTCTCCCTCCCTCTTATATGCCACTATTCAAGTCTCACACGTAACGTAATTCATCTTACTTTGAAAGTAGTCCTTCTCAAACTACCATCTGCAACATTTTCCCACAATCTGTTAGATATGTATAGTAACCAGATCTGACCTCATGCTCATAGAAAGCTTATTGTTGTTACGAAATGTTGCATAGTCTTCTTCCTAAAGCCTTTGACGCAGTTTGCTGTTGGGAGATATTTGTATGTGTTCTGTGTTTCATTGTGAACAATGCATTGTCTTTGCAAATGAAGTGTTATTTCTTGTTATTCTCTCATTCACGTTTTATTGCTGCATTATTATTCTAAAACAGTGGGCTGAAACAAAATTCTATGATAGAGTATCAGTTATTATCTGTCAAAATTACAAAAATTTAACTGAAAACTAAAACAATAAAAAATTCCTGGGTTTTTCCCGGGCGTTTACACCCTGATTAACCTCCAGCGTATCTCGTTCATGCATCAGGCACCTCCAGTGCTTCTCGTTCATGCATCACACTTTCCTGAGAATATTCAGTGCCCCACAGTCTCACACTGTGTTGATTAACTTTTACAGATAAATGGAAGTTTGATTCATTGCTCTATATCAGCTTGGAGGGGGCATGTTTATCCACAAGTGGTTCCTGTACTGTGATGAAAAATAGAACGATTGGCCATAATCTTGAGGTTTTAATTTTTGCATTACCTGCAGACAGTACAGTTTGAAATGTAATCGCCATCCCAAAATCTTCCACACAGTTTGCTGGAATATTCTGAGTTTGTAGCTTGCACAGACCATTGATTTTTTTGGACTGCACAATAAATTTTCCCTCACCCCATTCATGGTTGCATCTGGCATACTTGGTCGACTGATACTTTTCTGTTTACAAGGAGAACTAATGTCACTAAGCTGTTGATACCTACACACAATGCTCTTTTTACATGGTGGTTCTTTTCCATAATTCCTTTTGAATGCATGCTGCACTGCTGTAACAGATAAAACACCTTGCATACTCCAATGCACAAAAAACTATTTTCCTGCTTTGTCACCATTTTGTCAATTCATTGCACTTGTAACACCAAGTGGGTGGTGGGGGGGCACAATGCAAACTCACTGAGTTTATGACTCTATTCAAGCAACAATCATATCTTTTACATGTAATATTTTGGAAAATATAGATCTCTGAAAACAAATTAATCGTTTATAATGGACCCTATATTCTACTTTCTATTTGACGTTTCAAATTTTAGTACCAAATTTATAGAAACAATCAATTATTGACAAAATAATTTAATTGAATAGATAAAAGACTTTCCTTAACTTTTGCATGAGCTGCAGACAGTGTGGTTTGAAATGTAATCACCATCCCAAAATCTTCCACAGAGACTTTCCTTCTCATCCCATGTGGTAAGTCACCCTTGACCATGGTTCTGGGTGGCTTTCCCAAAATCTATCCCTTTTCCTAGACCTCTCTTTTTCCTAGAAGGAAAGACTTTCCTTCTCATCCTATGCGGTAAGTCTTCCCTGACCCACGGTTCTGGGTGACTTTCCCGAAATCTACCCCTTTTCATAGACCTCTCCAGTCCTTATCCTTCACTCATCTTCCTTCCCCATCAACCCATCTGCCTGAATAAGGAGCCACTGGCTTCAAAAGCTTGCCAATTACAACTGTCCATTATGAATGTTCTGCCGCCGCTTGGTGAGTAATTTTTCTATCTATCCAATATATATCCTAACTACACTGACATATATTGGGAATTACGAGACATTCACTCCACATAATCAGGTTGTGGGAACTGTAAGACTTTATCAATCCTTTGAATGAAGATTTTATACAGCAGCACAGATATTAAAGTGTTTTCAGAAAGATCTTTCAAACATAGCAACATACAGGCTGCACATATTTGTATTACGCAAGTATAAATACAGCTTCCACCAAATACAGCCTACGAAGCACTGAAATCAAAATTATGATGTTCTTTCATCATCCAATCAAAGCTCTGTCATAAGACCTAGTCAAACAATGACAACAGACATTCAGAGTGTAGGACATAAGATGTAATCAGCCAATAGGTACATCACTGTTCAGTACAGGGTGTCTACGTGGACAAGAAAAAAAAATTCCCGGATTTTTCCCAGATTTCACGGTTAAAAACACAATTTCTCCCAGATGGAATTACGTATAAAGCGGGTAAAAATACATCCGTGTTAAGTAACAGTATACTTTCCCTCGGAGCTGTAAAACCTATCAGTCCTTTGAACCGTAAAGGTCTTATACCGGCGGGGGACGTCCCAGCACTTTAGGAAACGAAATCCAGGAAAAACAATGCGTTTGGAAAGTCGTTTGATGTGAGACAATATGCACAGAGTTTATTTTCGTATTGCGAAAGTATATACACAAATTACAGCACGGTAGCTTCCGAAACTCTAAAATAGAGATTGTGTTGAGCGATGCACTTTTGTCAGCCAGTCATAGCTCATGTCACGTGATCTCGCTAGCGAATGACGGCAGTTATTCAGAGCACAAGGCCTACGAGAAAGACAGGCCGCGGTGCGTACGTTACGAAGGTAGGTCGAACTCGCTCAACTCGGCAAAGTGCGTTTCTACAAAAGTAACGCATCTCAAGCCACAATTCGTAATATTTTCTGGTGATCTGATAGAAATGTAAACAATTGCGATGTCACACACATCGAATGCACGTTGGTTGTTACGGATGTACTGCATAATCTTCAACCTAAAGCCTTTGACACTTTTCGGTGTCGGCACTCTGGTCTGTGCATTGTGTAAATTGCCCATTTTCTATGCAACAAAACTTTTATTTTGGTGTTATTCTCTGATTATGCTTTATTGCTGCAGTATTATTCAGCAGTAGTGGATTAAAGTTCTTTGTCAACATATCAGATCTTACACGTCAAACTTACAAAACTTTAACTGAAATCAAAAACAATGAAAAATCCCGAAATTCTAAAAAATTACTGGGTTTTCCCCGGATGAAAAAATTCCCGGGTTTTTCCCGGATCTCCCAGGCCGTATACACCCTGCAGTAGCGCAAACTCATAAACATGGAAATACAATGGTTTAAATTAGGTACAGCTACAAGGAAAGCTTTCACTTATACAGTATACACTCAAATAATACTGGCAGAAGTAAGGCTATGAGGACGAGGCGTGAGTCGTGGTTGGGTAGCTCAGATGGTAGAGCTCTTGACCGCGAAAGGCAAAGGTCCAGAGTTCGAGTCTCGGTCTGGTATACAGTTTTAATCTACCAGGAAGTTTCATATCAGCACACACTCCGCTGCAGAGTGAAAATCTCATTCTGGAATCTGCACGTTTTCTTCTGAATTTAAGGACGAAAAACTGAGGTGTGCAGATTATTCGAAACAACATTGGTACTGCTTTGTCTCCAACAATAGATCCCATTATTCTATTGCATTGTTGTGGTCTTAGTCTGTGACACATCACTAGCACATTAGAAGTGAAGTATTAATGTCTTCAAACTGGTTAATTATGGCTACAAGTTCTCGTTATCGCTCGTACATTGCTACAGAAATACTAAAAATTATTGAAGAAGCTGAGAACATTGGAAACCATACAGCAGAAAGAAAGAAGAAACGTGATTGAGAGTTGTTATTGCTACTGGAGAAAAAACAAAACCCGGCTTCAAAAACCCAACAGTAATCGTGGGGGATTTCATGGCCAAAAAGTGAAGCATCTGGACCTTGAAAAAAGGCTCTGCGATTATGTAGGTGAAAAGCGACAATACGGATGTGCAGTGACGAGCGGCGATTATGTAGATGAGAAGCAACAATATGGACGTGCAGTGACGAGCGAAATGTGCCAACTTGAAGCACTGACTTTAGCCAAAGAACTAGGCATTACCAGTTTCAAAGCTAGCTGGGGCTGGCTATCAAGATAATTCAAACGTAATGAATTATGAATCCAGAGGAAAACGGCTTCAAAGGCGATTACGAGGAAAAAATAGTGCATTTTAATCGTTAAGTAATAAATCTGTGATGCTAACAGTCCTCTCTATTATTGCAAATTAGCAACATGGATCAAATGCCAGTCTATTTTGAGATGTCACTCAACAACACCATGAACAGGAAAGGAGATATGAACTGGCAGCAGTGAGAAGCAAAGGTGTACAGTGATGTGTGTAACTGGTGATGGATGAAGGCTAGCACCTTAAGGGATATTTAGAAGGGAAATATTCCTAAAATATCAGTGAAATGCATATTAGTATGAGAAAATCTGAAAGGGCGGATGGACAATGACCTTGTGATTGACTGGATGACACGTGTTTGGCAATGTCATCATGGTGCGTTACCAAATTTATGTAACATGTTGGTCCTGGACAGCTTCCTCGGACATACAACTAAGGAAGGGCGAGACAAATTACAAGAAGGGAAAACTGACTTGATCATTAACTCTGGAGGCCTAATATCCATCCTATAACCACTACATACAGTTATAATTGGTGGAGACTTCAATCTACCCTCAACTTGTTGGCGAAAATACATGTTCAAAGCCGGTAGTAAACAGAAAACATCTTCCGAAATTGTACTACATGCTTTCTCTGAAAATTACTTTCAAAAATTAGTTCATGAGCCCACACAAATTGTAAATGGTTGCAAAAACACACATGACCTCTTAGCCACAAATAATCCTGATCTAATAAAGACCGTCATGATGGATACAGGGATTAGTGAACACAAGGTCAATGTAGTGAGGCTCAAAACCATATCAACCAAAACCACTAAAAACTAACGCAAAATATATCTATTTAAAACAGCAGATAAAAATTCGCTTCATGCCTTCCTAAGGGAGAGTCTCCATTCCTTCCAAGCTAATTACGTAAGAGTAGACCAGATATGGCTCAAATTCAAAGATACGGTATCAGCATCAGTATATAGATTCATACTGCGTACGTTAATAAGAGACGGGACTGATCCACCATGGTACACAGAACATGTCAGAACACTGTTGCAGAAGCAACAGAAAAAGCATGCCAAAATTCAGAAGAAAGCAAAATCCCCAAGACTGGCTAAGTTCCATGGAAGATCGAAATTTAGTGCCTATGTCAATGCAAGATGCTTTTACTAGTTTTCAAAATGAAAGATTGTCTCAAAATATGGAAGAAAACCCAAAGAGATTCTGGTCGTATGTAAAGTACACCAGTGGCAAAAAACAGTCAATACCGTAACTGCACAATAGGGAAGGAAATGTTACCAATGATGGTGGCACTAAAGAGGAGTTACTAAATACAGTTTTCCGAATTCCTTCATGAAAGAAGACAAAGTCAATATTCCAGAATTCGAAACCAGAACAGCTGTTGGCATGAGTGACATAAAATTAGATATCTTAGGTGTTGCGAAACAACTCAAATCACTTAAGAAAGACAAGTCTTCCAGTCCAGATTGTATACCAATCAGGTTCCTTTCAGAGTATGCAGACACAATAGCACCTTTCTTAGAAATCATATACAACCACCTTTTTTAGCAATCATATACAACCGCTCACTTGACAAAAGGTCTATTCCTAAAAACTGGAAAGTAGCACAGGTAACACCAATATTCAAAAAAGGAAATAGGAGTAACCCATTGAATTATAGACCCATATCACTGACCTCAATTTGCAGTAGGATTTTGGAGCCTATACTGTACTTGAACATTATGAATCACCTTGAAGAAAAAGACTTATTGATACATAACCAACACAGATTCAGAAAATATCGTTCTTGTGCAACACAAGTTCCCATGAAGTACTGAGTACTGTCAACAAGGGATCTCAGATCGATTCCATATTCCTAGATTTCCAGAAGGCTTCTGATACCATTCCTCACAAGTGACTATTAATCAAATTGCATGCATATGGAGTATCATCTCAGTTGTGTGACTGGATTCGTGATTTCCTCTCTGAGTGGTCACGGTTCGTAGTGATAACTGTAAATCATCGAGCAGAACAGAAGTGATATCTGGCATTCCGCAAGGTAGTGTCATAGGCCCTCTGCTGTTCCTGATTTACATAAATGATCTAGGTTATAATCTGAGCAGCCCCCTTAGACTGTTTGCAGATGACGTAATTTACTGTCTGGTAAAATCATCAGGCAATCAATTCCAATTACAAAATGATCTATAGAGAATTTCTGTATTGTATGAAAAATGGCAATTGGCATTAAACAAAGGAAAGTGTGAGGTCATTCAAATGGGTACTAAAAGAGGTGTGATAAACTTTGGGTATACGATAAATTGCACAAATCTAAGGGCTGTCAATTCGACTAAATACCTAGGAATTACAATCATGAGCAACTAAAATTGGAAAGATCACATAGACAATACTGTGGGGAAGGCGAAACAAAGACTGTGCTTTGTTGGCAGAACACTTAGAAGATGTGACAAACCCACTAAAGAGACAGCCTACATTACACATGTCCGTCCTCTGATGGAATATTGCTGCATGGTGTGGGATCCTTACCAGGTAGGATTGACGGACGACATCAAAAAAGGGCAGCTCGTTTCGTGTTATCGTGCAATAGGGGTGAGAGTGTCACTGATATGATACGCGAGTTGGGGTGGCAGTCACTGAAACAAAGGCGGTTTTCTTTGCGGCGAGATCTATTTACGAAATTTCAATCACCAACTTTCTCTTCCGAATATGAAAATATTTTGTTGACACCCACCTATGTAGGGAGAAATTATCATCATAATAAAATAAGAGAAATCAGAGCTCAAATGGAAAGATTTAGGTGTTCCTTTTTCCCACGTGCCATTTGAGAGTAGAATGGTAGAGAAGTAGTATGGAAATGGTTTGATGAACCCTCTGCCAGGCACTTAAGTGTGAATTGCAGAGTAACCTTGTAGATGTAGATGTAGACGTAGATGTGTGTATAAATTGGCTATTCAAAGCTGCACTTAAACGCAATGGATGGCTGATGAAAACCACAAGTTCATACCGACAAGAAAAATCAAACAACCAGATTTGTGAGCATGCGAGAAGTGCATGGGACTCCGTTCCGCAACCAATGGTGGGTCAATCCTTCAAAAAATGTGGTATCACAAATTCCCGGCATGGAACAGAGGACGACACTCTATGAGAGGGTGGAGACAACAACAATTATTCTCCTGCTAGAGATGGCGACGAATAAAGTTAAGGGGGCATACGTATTGACAAAAAGATTTTACTGCAAATACTAACATTAAATTCTTAAACAAGGTAATTTGTTGTTTTTTAAGGTCTAGAATCCCAGCTGGCGGGGATAATGTTCCCCAGCTACTGCCTGGCTGATGAGCTAGCCTGAAAGCCTGCCGGCCAGCCAGCCGCACGCTGTTGAATCAGTTGTGTTTTAACGATTTGTCAAACTGTACAACAGCATATGAAAATTATGATGCATTTCTTCAAACCAATTGATATTATATGTAATTCTGAACACATCATTATGTTACAGCAGTTTGTTTTGTAAAAATAAAAAAAAAAATAAAAAAAAAAAAAAATAAAAAAAAAAAAAATTAATTACCCCCTCCCTCAAAATCAGGGTGCACAGATTACTAGAGGACATGAATTATTCGGCTATATATAGTAATACTGACCTTTTTAATTGTGTGTTACCCTTTAAGATATGTTAAACACAAATACGCTAGCAAAAATGACATAAATGGCCGGTCTTCTATGTCTGAAATTTTTCTATGTGGCTAACCTCAAAGTGTCATGTTCTGAATGAGAGTCAAAATAATATGTGACTTAAGAAATTCACTGCACATTCTCACTCCTAACATCATTCATATTACGTAACAGGAAATTTACTTTGAAAGTAACGCTCCTCAAACCCCATGCATAATGCTTTCCTTCGATCTCTAAGAGTCCCACACACGAGGGAGGATTGCAGCGATCTGTTGAATGCAATTTCGTCTGTAATTGGCTAGTTGCCTTGACACACCACATACAACCAATTTACCAAGCCATTTCAATGAGTATTATGGATGTACTGTGTGTAGAAGTTGTGCTATGGAAAATGAACAGCTACATTAAGCAGCAGCTGCAGCTGATTTCTGTATCCCCAGGAATACTTGCAAAACATAAATTCAAAATAAAAAGAAAACTGTAATTTGTTAAACTAATTTTGAAATGCTGTTCTTTGAAACTGTTGTAGATTACTTTACGGAATATGCTGGTATTACACTTTTCGCTGACAACAAATCTGCTGTGTACATCTTCCCGTGTGCCTCCACAACTAGTTTTATGTTCATTAGTTCTCAATTCGTTTTTATTCATTAGTCTCATAATTTATCTGCATGTATTTACACAATTCCATGGATGTGTCTGTAGTGATGATGTCAATAACAGTGCAACCAATTACCATACCTCTTGCTATTAATTGTATGAAAGAGATTTTGATTATACGAAATAACAGTAGACCTAAGTATAACTGTATAACAGAGCTGCCTTGAACATTTAAATTAAAACATTCTCATAACGAACTTCACATCATTTCTTCTTCTATAGCACAAGCTTCAAAATGCTAATCACTGTGAAATCAGAGGGTGTACTGTATTTGTATTACGGTACTCCTTAATATGAATGGCAACTCTGGCTTCCACATCAATTCTCAGAGTAGTTCATCTGCCCTCAATAACTTTAAATTCTAACATAAATTTCTAGCTCAATGTGGGCAAAGTGAATGAAGCAAACCTGCACAACTGTGCCTAATAAATAGAGAAATAAGTTGCTGCCACATTTCCACACACCGCTGCTACCCAGCCAGGTAGCCATATTGCATGCACAAATTGCATGCGATCCATCAGATTGAGATTTTCATGCAACCGGTGATCAGCGAGTGATCGCTGCGATTTGTGCACACACGTGATCCACAAAACGACTGGTTGCCCATGCGAAGGATCGCTGTGATCTGTCGCTCCTGTGTGCAGCCCCTTAGAGATGTAAAAGGTTGTGATGTCACACTCACTGAAAACAGTTTATTGTTACAAAGTATTGCATTGTCTTCGTCCTAAAGACTTCGCATACATCTGCTGTCGGCAGACCTTGTATCTGCATTGTGTTTTGTAGTTACAAATGGTGCATTTTCTTTGCAACTAAAGTTTTATTTTGATGTTATTCTCTCATCTATGTTTTATTGCTGCAGTAGTGTGCTAAAGTAAAATTCTTTGTTAAAGTATCAGTTCTTACCAGCCGAAATTACAAAAAATTTAACTGAAAACTAAATAAAAAAAAATTCCCAGAACTCTAAAAACTTCCCAGGTTTTCCCAGTTGTTACAGGGTGCATACACGCTGATAATGTACATTCATAAAAAGCTGAAGCACATTTTTTTTTACATCAAGCAGAGTCACGTGGCTCTGTTAAATCTGTTTATGTAAGTTTCAATTTGTAATTGCTAAGGTACAAAATACTGTTTCTAATGTACTATTTTCACCTTTTGGTGTCCGTATTTTTATTTTTTTACATACTTTTGTCTATAAACATAAGCTGTCTAGGTACACATTACTGTGGATTGGGAGATAGTGTATTCGTGTCACTTGACTGTGAGACGTTGGTCAGAGTTTGGGTTCATATAATTAGTTCCCCTACAGTTAATGGAAGTGACAGATACACTATATTTTTTGTTACATCAGTCAAATACCTTTTTGAAATGTATAAATATTACACTAATATGTTCATTATACTTTGTGTTATTCAACAATTTTGACATCGACATCACCAGTACAGATTAATTCTATTAAAATTAGGCAATCAAGAACATAATGCTGGCTCTTTTAGAATGTCTTTGACAAAATCCTTCATTGTAATCCAGATTGTCAGTTCTAGTGGACAAAAATATTGAGTCAAAAAATGGAAAAGTATACTTAACTTTAAAATCTATCAAATGGCTGTCACAATTACAATGTAGATTATCTGCTTAGTCCCCTACAAAAGAGGAGAGAGGGAGAAGGAGGGATGGGAGGAGGGAGAGAGAGAAAGAGAGAGAGCTTGCTACAAATATCAAAGCTTTATGGATTGAGAGCACTCACACAGATTGTGAAGAATTCATAAAAACCACCACCACTTCTTTGGTTCCACTCTTGATGGTAAGACGGTTTCCGGTTAAAGTAGTTACATTAGTTCCAACAGATACAGACCTGAAAACGAAAACACAAAAATAAATGAGGGGCATCTAGTATTTTAAACGTTATTCAATAGCTTAATAACAAAATCAACTGACAATGTGACCACAAAGGAAAGTCACTGGACGTTCATTTTCAAACATATATCTTCTAGAGGAAATATTACTTTTCTTCCTGACATCAGAGGTCACCTACAAGGTTTATTAACAATCAGTTGGATATTTCCTACTAATTAGTCTCATAAGAATGATTAATTCTAAATATTTAATATAATTAAAGGAAATTATTCATTCACAAATTGTGTTCCATAAATTCCTTGATGAAGGAGTGTCTTCGAGAATGTGAAATGAGTAAAATTATACATTAATTGGTAGAAGCAGCCGCTGGGCAGTCTCCTTCTACAAAGTAGTCTAACAACCAGTTATGAGTAGTGCTAATCTACTCACAAAGTAGTCTAACAACCAGTTATGAGTAGTGCTAATCTACTCACATTAACCAAGAAGGATGGCAGATAAGGAAATTTTATTTATTTTGCATATTTACTATGGTAGGAAGACTACCTTACTACATTTCTACGTCATTAGGGTGTACAGAGTGCCTTCAATCTCTCCTTACTGTGTTGGCGAAAATACATATTTAGAAGTCAGTTGTATGCACAAAAAACTGTCCAAAATCGTACTGAACGCTTTCTTCAAAACTTATTTTGAATGATTATTCAGGAGCCAATATGAAATGTGAATGGCTGCAAAAACATACTTGACCTCTTAGCAACAAATAACCCTGAACAAATAGGTAGCATCACAATGGATACAGGGATTAGTGACCACAAGGTCATTAGAGCAATACTGAATACCATAACATCTAAATCCACAAAAAATATATGCAAAGTGTATCTGTTTAAAAAGCAGATAAAAAATTCGCTCGATGCCTTCCTAAGAATCAGTCACCACTCCCTCCAGTCTGACTATGAAGCATACAACAGAAGTGGTTTAAATTCATAGAAATAGTACTGACGGCAATTGAAATATATATACCAAATAAATTAATAACAGACGGTACTGATCCCCCATGGTACACAAAATATGTCAGAATACTGTTGAAGAAACAAAAAAAAAAAAGCATACTAAATTAAAAAAAAAAAGTCCTGAAGATTTGCATAGTTTTACAGAAGCTCAACATTTAACTCGAACATCAATGCGAGACGCTTTCAGTAATTTCCACAATGAAAATGTTTCAAAATCTGGCACAAAATCCAAACAGACATTCTGGTCATACGAAAAGTACACCAGTGGCACAATGTAATTGATACCTTCACTTCACGACAGTGACAGTAATGTTACTAATGACAACTAAAACAGAGTTACTAACATGGTATTCTGAAATTCCTTGACCAAAGAAGACAAAGTAAATACTCCAAAATTTGAATCAAGAACAACTGCAAACATGAATAAGTTAGAAGTAGGTAGGTCTAACAAAGCACCTAAAATCACTTAATTAAGGTAAAGCCTCTGGCCCAGATTGCATCCAGTTACGTTCATATCAAAGCATGCTGATACAGTGGCTCCTAACAACAGCTTCCAAGTTGAAACATCTGTGGACAAAAATTGGGAAGTTTCACAGGTCATATCAATAATCGAAATAGTAAATAAGAGTAATCCACTGAATTACAGACCTATGTCACTAACGACTCTTTGCAGTAGGATATTGGAACATATGTGATTGAACATTATGAATTAGCTCAAAGAAAATGATTTATTCACCAATAGATAATATAGATTCAGAAAATATCATTCTTGTGAAAAACAACTTGCTTGATATTCACATTAAGTAATGAGTGCTATCATCACGGAATCTCAAACTAATTACATATTTTTAGATTTCCCAAAGTCTTTTGACATCATTCTTCACAATTAAGTTCTAATCAAATTGTGTGCCTTCGGAGTATCATCTCAGTCGTGCAACTGCATTCACCATTTCCATTCAGAAAGGTCACAGTTCATAATATCCTGATCTACATAAATGATTTAGGAGATAAATTGACCAGCCCTCTTAGATTGTTTGCAGATGATGCTGTCATTTACCATCTTGTAAAGTCATCAGATGATCAAAATACAATTGCAAAATGATTTTGACAAAATATCTGTATGGTGTGAAAAGTTGCAATTGAATCTGAATAATGAAAAGTAGGAAGTCATTCACATGGGTACTAAAGGGATGCACTCAATTTTGGTTACATAATAAATTATACAAATCAAAAGGCTGTGAATTCAACTAAATACAGAGAAACAAAATTTATGAATACTTCAATCGCATAGCTAATGTTGTCTGGAAAGCGAACTAAAGACTGTGATATATTGGCAGAAGACTTGATTTCAAAAGTTAATGCAACAGGTCTACTAAAGAGACTGCCTAAATGTGGGACTTGTATGAGATACAGTAGATCAAAAAAGGTCAAAGAAGGACAACTTGTTTTGTATTATCAGGAAATACACGAGAGAGTGACACAGACATGATACGCGAATTGGTGTGCCAATCATTAAAACAAAGGCATTTTTCATTGCAGCAGGACCTTCTCGTGAAATTTTAATCATCAACTTTCTCCTGCAAATGGGAAAATATTTTGTTGGGACCCACCAATGCAGGAGAAATTATCATCATCATAACAAAGTATGAGAAATCAGAGCTCACACAAAAAGATTTAAATGTTCATTTTTCCCATGCGCTGTTTGAGAGTGAAACGGTAGAAAAATAGTTTGAAGGTGGTTCAATGAACCCTCTGCTATGCACTTAATTGTGAACTACACGCTAATCACTCAGACGGATGTTAAAGACAGGGCTACCCGTGAAAATAGTCATGTGATCTATAAACTAAGTTACAACCACTGTGCTGTTTTCTACATGGGCATGACAACTAACAGGCTGACTGATAAACTGTGGCCAAATGACAGCTGTATCACTCTGTTGCTGAACATGCTGCCCAACACAATGTGCTTAACTTCAGTGACTGCTTCACAGCCTGTGCCTTCCTACCAGCACCAACTGCGCAGGTGGGAACTCTCCCTACAATAGTCCTACATTCCCTCACCCTTCACTACCTCCTGTCCTCCACCCAACTACCCATTTCCCTGCTCTCACGGCAGCACTCCCCCCCCCCCCCCCCCCAAAAAAAACTTCCCAACTGCACCTAGCAGTCCTATCCTGCCCCAACATGTCCCTGCATGCTCCCACATTCCTACCTGTTATCTTTCCTCTTCCCACCCCATGTCTCTTCCTTACCCCCACCACACACAACAGATTGCATTAGGCACAATTGCTGTCCTAGTCTGACCACAGTGGCCACAGATAGTGGGCGTGTGTGTTTGTGTGTGTTGTGTTTGTGTGAATATGTGTATGTCTTCTACTTTGGAAGAAGGCCTTTTGGCCGAAAGCTTACTTGAGTAGAAGTCTTTTCGTTGTGCCTTTCTGCAACTCAACATCTCCTCCATGTTGTGAGTAGCACTCTATCCTTTTCATAATATTCCTGTTATTCAATCCTGGACTTTCCATTGTTTAAACCTCTTCACATTAAATACAAGTCCCCTCCAAGAATTCTTACAGAAGCAATTATTATCAGCACTCATTATTTACACCAGTGATATTCTCCTTAACATAAACTTAAAGACTGAAAAATTATTTTGAACTTCACCAGTAAGGGGCACTCTGACAACTGCTTATTTATAATTTACTTCTTCTCAAATAGTATTTGCACAAACAAAATCCATTCTTTTCTAGTATCACTAGGTACTGAACTGATGACTGCGATTTACCCAATCCATGAAATTTTTCTTGTCGAAGTTGATTCTATTTCATAGTGAAATAATTTGAGATTACTGTTTACATAATGCAGCTTTCTCAGGCCAGCTTGTTCAGTGTTAATTTTTTATGTAGATTTAAAATCAGCTTTTTAATATTATAGGCCCACAAAGTAAAACACGAGTTTTGTTACTTGTGTGGGAAAATAACAGATGACAGTAGAAATACAGAGAATATTAAAAATGAACACAAAATAACAAGAAAATCTTTCAGAAAAGAGGAATATGTTAAAATGTAATATAAACTGAAGTATTTTGTCTGGAGTGTAGTCCAATTTGGAAAAGAAACAGAGAAGGAGAAAATAGAGCTTTTGAAAATGTAGTGCCACTGAAGAATGCTGAAGATTAGATGAGTACATTGGATATGTGATGACAAGGTACTGATCAAAACAGGGAAAAGAAAGAAATTTATGGCACAATTTGCCTAAAAGAAGGTTGATAGTACACATTCTGAAGCATCATGGAAGAGTTAATCTGTCACTGAGGGGAAATGTGAGAGGTAAAAACTGTAGTGAGATCAAGGCATAAGTACAGAAAGGAGGTTCAAGTGGGTGTACAATACAACAACTATGCAGATGAAGAGACTTGCACAAAACACAGTAGTATGAAGACTGCATGAAACCAGTATTCGGACTGAGCACAACAACAACAACAACAATTTTTAACTTTTGAAATCAGTAAGTGTGCATAAAAGCAAGTTTGTCTTGCTGTCTGTAGCCAACAACATTAGTAAAAGGATAGATTGCTACTCATCATACAAAGGAAATGTTAAGTTGCAGCCACAACAGCTTTTTATATACCCATTCTCTTCGTAGATATTACATAATAGTCACAGGAAACTACTTTTTTTTTTTGGTTTTGTGAACTGCATAATTTTACATTCCTGAACATTTACAGCAAGTTGCCATGTCTGTTGTAATCTTACCAAGATCTGACTGAATATTTATGCAGCTTCTTTGAGACATATCTTCATTACAGATAGTTGCATCATCTGCAATAAGTCTGAGGTTACTATTAATATTGTCTACAAGGTCATTAATACACAACATGAACAGCATGGGTCCCAACACACTTCCCTGGGGCACAGCCCCAGTCATCTGATGATGACTTTCTATTCAAGATGACATACTGCACCCTCCCTAACAAAAAGCCTTTAATCCAGTCACAAATTTCACTTGATACGTCCTATGATTGTGCTTTTGATGACGTATAGGTGTTGTACTGAATCAAATGTTTTTCAGTAATCAATAAAGACTGCATCTACCTGACACCTTTGATGCAAAGCTTTCAGTATGTTATGGGAGAAAAGCGTGAGTTGTGTTTCACATGATCAATGTTTTCTGAATCCTTGTTACTTGCCATAGAGGAGATCATTCTGTTCAAGATACCTCATTATGTTTGACCCCAAAATATGTTCCAAGATCCTTCAACAAATCAATGTTTAGGACATCAGCGATAGTGTTGTGGATCACTTCCTACCACCGTTCTTGTAGATGGGCGTGTCCTGTGCTATGGGAATGATTCAGAAATAAGGAACTTGGGTCCCGCGTGAGCTGAAACCAAGAGACATTGAACGGTTTGTGTGTTTGTGAACAGTTGCTTCAGAGGCAAAAACAGAAGGGATTTCTGCATTGCACTGTGACCGAGGATGAAAAATGGGTTCATTACGATAACCACAAACGCAAAAAATCATGGGGATATCCCGGCCATGCTTCCACGTCGATGGCCAAACCGAATATTCACGGTTCAAAGATCATGCTCTGCATTTGGTGTAACCAGCTCGGCGTCTTGTACTATGAGGTGTTAAAACCAAGTGAAACAATCACAGCTCATTATCGAATGGAATTAATGCATTTGAGCAGAGCATTAAAAGACAAACGGCCACTACAGAGCGAGAGGCACCATAAAGTAGTTTTGCAGTACGACAACGCTCAACCCCACGTTGCAAAAGAGGTCAAAAGGTACTTGGAAACGTTAAAATGGGAAGTCCTACCCCACCTGCCGTATTCTCCAGACATTGCTCCCTCTGACTATCGCCTGTTTAGATCAATGGCACATGGCCTGGCTGACCAACACTTCCGACCTCATGAAGAAGTCACAAATTGGCTTGATTCGCGGATCACTTCAAAAGATGAACAATTTTTTCACGCAGGATTCTTACATTGCCCAAAAGATGGGAGAAAGTAGTGGCCAACAATGGAAAATACTCTGAATGATACATGTGTAACCAATTTGTTTCATTAAAGCCTCAAATGTTGGAGAAAAAATTGCAGTAGCAAATCTGTACACCTTGTACAATATTTTAAAATATTTTAAAGTGTGTTAATTCAATTAACAGATCCCAATGTTTATATGATAATTTTTATTTTCAAGAAGATGTAAAAGTTTATCCAGAAGTGTAAAGAAAAGGGTTAAATTGCCGCTGTGGTCAATGTTACTCCCAGGGGGTTAGAATTACTCTAGTTGATGGTATCCTTTGTACCTTACACATTGGAACCACAACTGTGTCATAGTCACTGATACCAGTTTTAATGTGGATGTGCTCAAAGAGGTCAAGTCTATTTGTTGCCGTTGGATCCAATATATTTCCCTCGTACCTGTTCTAGGTAGTTTTCAGAGAAGGGATTTAGTTGTGTTTCACAGGATGTCTTATAATGCCCAGCACTAACAATACTGCAACTTTCTCAACTGATTGTTGGATGATTAAAGTCTTCACTAATTATTACAATATGATTGGGAAACTTATGTGCAAGCGAACTGAGGTTTTCTTTGAAGTTTTCGGTTACATCAGAAGATGATTCTGGTGGGCAACAGAAGCATCCACTTAGCATTTTATGCCTATTGCTGAAACTGAATCGCGCAGAAATAATCTCACATGCTGCTTAAATTTCTATCTCGGTGGATCTGAGTTTCGTATCTACTGCAATAAATACACCAACTCGATTTTCCATTTTCCTGTTCTTTCAATACACACTTAAATTTTCCACAAAAATCTCACTGCTATCAATTTCAAGTTTCAATCAGCTTTCTGTACCTAGTATTATGTGAGCTTCATTGCTTTCCATGAGCACTTTGAACTCTGACCCTTTGTTGAGAATGTTTTGGCTGTTAACTGCTAGGATTTTAATACTCTCACCTGTGGGAGGCATTTCTTTCGATCTTACAATGATACTCCTGGGTTTCCCACTGGTATCATTATCTGGACTGGATGGAGCCTAGCTTCCCTCTGGACCTTGGAAGTCTCTGCCTCAGTCCTTCCACTTGACTCAGAAACGAAGGGCCACGATCAGTTCTGGGGACAATGCTGCAACTTGTATGCTTCATTAAAACTCCATGCACAAGCTGGTCTTCTTGACCTCTCTCCCAGTTGCTGTAATGGTCCACATATGACCTCCGAGCCCAGACAACAGGCATCATTTTTCCAAAGTGTGCCACAACCTGCTGTTGGCTGTGCCCTGTTGCCAAAATGGCTGCCTGAAGCTTTCAACCAAAAGGCCTTCTTTTGAAGCACAAAACATACACATATTCATGCAAGCACAACTCACATATGACCACTGTCTCTAGCCACTGAGGCCAAACTGGTGTCAGGGCCAGACGCAGTAGTCATGGTTTTCTACTTTAGAAGAAGGTTGCCTCAGTGACCGGAGACAGTGGTCACATGTGAGTGAGTTGTAAATGTGGGAATGTGTGTGTGTGTATTCTACTTTAGATGAAAGCCTTTTGACCACAAGATTAAATGTGCAGCAATCTTTTTGTTGTGCCTGTCTGTGAGTCAACATCTTCTCTATATATGTGATACAATATTGCAGTGACTGTGTTGTTGAGAAGTACGATGCGAACTTCTGTAGCAACTACAGAGGTTATGATACATGAAATGTATTCACAGTTCCTGTCCTGATAACATTGGGGAGGGATGTTCCAAGACAGAGTCCCACCCCTTGCAGGACCCAGAGAAGGCCACGTTTTCCTTGGTGAGGAGGTGGAGGAGGAGCGGTTCCTGGAGGGGAAGTGATGGGAGCCGTAGAGGGTGAGGAAAGGGAAGGGGGGCAGGATGGGGGTAAGGGGGAGGAGTGAGGAGGGGAAGGCAAAAAGGTAGACGAGAGATTTGCAGGGTGAAGTCTGTCAAATTTCTTCCAGGCCTCAAAGTAGCTGAGACCGTCAAGGGTCTTTATTTCCTGAATTCTTTTTTTCTTCATGTACAGTGGACGCTCGGGGAGAATGAAGACCACAGCAGTTTGCACAATTAGGCAGTGGGGTGCAAGGGCTCCCCACATGAAGAGAGCAGCCACAGTCACCACAGATGGGAATGGCATCGCATTGCAAGGCCATGTGGCCGAACTTGGAGCAATGGAAGCAATGCATGGGAGGTGGAATGTACGGTTTCAGGTTGCATCTGTACACCATTCCCTCGGCTTCTCAGGCAGGGTGTCTCCTTCAAATCCTTCACATGCCATGATGAAAGTGCCAGTGTATAGATGATGTTCCTTAGGGCCTTCCTGGATATGCCAAATGAAATGAATGCGGCGTCGTTACAGATTAGCCCTATGTTCATCACTGGACTGAAGGAGAAGGTGCCTATGAAAAATTACACCCTGTATCATATTGACAGCCATGGGGTTGTCTCCTAAACAGTCGCAGGCACAGAGGGAGGCTGGCTGACTGGCAGAAGTTGTCTTTGTAAAGAGAGAGCCAGATCTCATCTTGCTTAATACCCAACTTCACTGAACTTGTCCTCAGTATGTTCCACAAAGAAAATGAGTTTGGTGGTGGGACCTTTGCCTTTCGTGGGCTAGTGCTCTACCAACTGAGCTACCCAAGCATGACTCACGCCCCGTCCTCACAGCTTTACTTCCGCCAGTACCTCGCCTCGTACCTTCCAAACTTTACAGAAGCTCTCCTGCGAACCTTGCAGAACTAGCACTCCTGAAAGAAAGGATATTGCGGAGACATGGCTTAGCCACAGCCTGAGGGATGTTTCCAGAATGAGATTTTCACTCTGCAGCGGAGTGTGCGCTGGTATGAAACTTCCTGGCGGATTAAAACTGTGTGCCAGACCGAGACTCGAACTCGGGACCTTTGCCTTTCGCGGGCAAGTGGTAGAGCACTTTCCCGCGAAAGGCAAAGGTCCCGAGTTCGAGCCTCGGTCCGGCACACAGTTTTAATCTGCCAGGAAGTTTCACAACTAATTCTACTTATGAGGATACTGGTCAAAACTTTGTACAAAGCAGAGAGAAAGCTGGAGGATGGTAGTTTTGCATGTTATAGATACCTCCTCCTCCGGGCAGTAGGTTTATGTTTGTGGTGTTCCACGATTGTGAAACAGGTTCACTGTGAAAGCTGGTTCAGTTTGCTGAAAATGTAATGTACATGTCATGAAAACTTTCTTAAAGAAGTAACACAAGCAAAAGTGAACATGGAGAAGCCTCAATTTCAGCCTTACAAACAAGACTGATTTTGTAATTCAAATATACTCTAAAATGGTAAATATGTTGCTGGGCTGGACAGGTTCAACATCAGCAGAGACCACAGGGTCATTAGAGGTTTGTGAGCAGCAAAAACCATAGTGTTATGAGAACAAAAGGTACAGTTAACATCATGAATTTAGAAGTTAACAGAAAATATTGCAGACAGTTATCAGCTGTAACATAATGAATCTTGGAAAGGTATCTGATGCAAGTACACAACTTGTTGGTGGCCATTGGAAGAAAATTAAACAAGTAAGAAAAATCAGACTGGTTAATGAAAAACAAAGGACAATATCAATTCAAACTAACAACAACATGGACAAGATAGATTGCAACTTGCCACATAGAGGAAACACTGAGTTGCAGCACGAACAATGAAAAAGAATGCAGTCAGGCCTTAGTACATGAAGATAGTGGTCATGTGTGTGTGTGAGTTATGTTTGTGTGAATTTTTTCTAGTTAGGAATAAATACTTTGTCCAAAAGCTAAAATATTCACCATCTTTTTCACTGTGTTTGTCTGGAACTCAACAAGTTCTCCATGTGGGGAGTAGCAGTCTATCTTTTCCATATCACTGTCATTCCATTCTTGACTTCATGCTGTTTTAACATTCAAGCTAAATGTGAAATTATTTTCTGAACTCTTCCCCACTTTCACGAAAGTAATCCACTGTGACATATAGAAATACAGCAAAAAAGTTATAAGAACAAACTTAGGGATCAACACAAGTTCGAAGCAGGCTTGACAGAAACATTTAATTAGTTAGGAAAAAAATAGGTAATGGCAACATACAATTGAATTACTGATAGCAAAAGAATTCTGAACTTGAACAAAACCTATTCCTGCAACCTACAGGACAAGAAGAGAAAGCACTGCACGTTCAGACCTTTCTAACTGTTTTAGACATCCATATATACTTTCTCTGAAGCATTTTTGTTTTTTCAGAGTAGGCCTCCTGAAGCAAACAGTCCCTCTGGTTAGATGTCTGTATCATTGCATTTTACTTAACAGTAAGGGAAACAAGTTATATCTTCTTCACTATCACAGTTTTCATATTTATTGAGATGACTAGGTCATGAAATGTTACTGAAGTACTTAAATTTATAATTTTCAGTAATCTGTTCCTGTTCATGATGAGTTTTGGTCTTGCTCTACTGCTAGTCATGGATTAGAAAATTCGTCCCACAGAATAACTCAAGCAACATATTTTTGCCATGACTTAATGTGAGGTGTTATTAACTGATAACTTAATGACTTAAATCTGGACACCACACCACTGGAAAACAATATGCATATGGCATCAATGTTTTCTGTCTTGTATTCTACTCTTGAATATTTTAAATATCTACTTCTTTCTGTTACTATCTCTGGGACACATAGCAGGATGTCCATCTAACACAAAAACAAGACAGCAAGTAATTTCTTATGTGAGAAACAGCTGATTATAAGTTGCATCAGAATTACCAAATTAGCTATGATGATTACAGAGCCACTCAGACTGGCAACACGAATGTACATTTCGTGGAACTGTTTCAGCGTCACGATCGGCCTCATCTTAATACAGCCGTCAGGCGTAATAACATCAGACTTGGGGATGCGCTGATGACAGAAGGCATGAGTCGCATTTCAGTGGTGTCGGTGGAGTCTATCAGCAGGACGGGTTTCACTAGACATGGCCTGCACCTCAACAGGTATGGAAAGGGGAGGTTGGCAAAGCTTATAGGTGACAGCATAGGTGGGGGTGGTGGGATCACCCATGGGAAAATTCCTGTAGTTGTGGGTGTTAGAGCTGTACCTTTTTCAGATTGAAGTCAGCTGATAGGTATTCCTGCTTAAGGGAAGTCTCTCTAACAAAGAAACCACTTTCGACAAAGCTTAGGTATCCGATTAATGAGAGAATTACTATATTTCATCAAAATATACAAGGTATTAGAAATAAAGTTAGTGAACTGCTTATAGATGTTGACTCTGAAATTATTGGTATATCTGAACACTTCTTAAATAAGGAGATAATTCAGAGGCTTCCTTTACCAGGATACAGGTTGGCTGGCAGCTTTTCTAGGAGCTCTTTGCGGTGTGGGGGAGTAGCCATGTATGTGAAAAATGGTATCCCATTTGAGTCAATTGATGTTTCAAAGTACTGCACTGAAAAGGTGTTTGAATGTTGTGCAGGTGTGGTTAAATTTAGTGGAGCTAAACTTCTAACTGTTGTTATTTATAGATCCCCAGACTCCGATTTCACAACATTTTTGCTAAAGCTAGAGGAGGTTCTTGGTTCACTTTCTAGGAAATACAAAAAGTTAGTTATATGTGGTGACTTCAATATTAATTGTATAAGTGATTGTGCAAGGAAAAGGATGCTGGCAGACCTCCTTAATTTATATAATCTTATGCAAACCGTATTCTTTCCAACGAGAGAGCAAGGGAACAGTACAACAACCATAGACAATATTTTTGTTCATTCCTCATTACCAGAAGGGCATTCTGTTAGCAGAAAGGTGAATAGCCTTTCATATCATGATGCACAAATTTTAACTCTAAAAGATTTTTGTGCTGCAACACATGTTAAATATAGTATTCAACTGTTTACGAAAGCTGATCCAGTTGCTGTAGAGACCTTTGTAAACCTTATCAAGGAACAAAAGTGGCAAGATGTTTATAGTGCTGATACAGTAGACGATAAATATAATGCTTTCCTCACGACTTTTCTCGTGCTCTTTGAAAGTTGCTTTCCGTTAGAACGTTCAAAACAGGGCACTAGCACAAACAGGCAGCCTGGGTGGCTGACTAGAGGGATAAGAATATCTTGTAGAACAAAGTGGCAATTATATCAAAACGTTAAAAATAGTCACAATCTAAATGCAGCAGCCCATTACAAACAGTATTATAAGGTGCTTAAAAAAGTTATTAGGAAAGCAAAAAGTATGTGGTATGCAGATAGAATAGCTAAGTCTCAGGATAAAATTAAAACCATATGGTCAGTCGTAAAGGAAGTGGCTGGTCTGCAGAGACAGGTCAAGGATATAGAATCAGTGCGTAGTGGGAATGTCCGTGTTACTGATAAGTCGCATATATGTACAGTATTTAATAATCAGTTTCTGAATATAGCAGGTGAACTAAATAGAAACCTAGTCCCAACAGGGAATCGTATAGCGCTCGTAGAAAAAAGTGTTCCGAGACTGTTACCTGAAATGCTCCTCCATGATACTGACAAGAGGGAGATTGAGTTAATAATTAAATCACTATTAAATCACTAAAGACCAAGAACTCTCATGGATATGACGGGGTAACTAGCAGAGTACTGAAGTACTGTTCTATGTATGTTAGCCCAGTACTCAGCCATATCTGTAACTTTTCCTTTACGAGTGGTAGGTTTCCTGACCGATTAAAGTGCTCGGTAGTGAAGCCACTTTATAAAAAGGGAGACAGGGATAATGTTGACAATTATAGACCTTTTTCTATGCCATTGGTGTTTGCTAAAGTTATCGAGAGGGTTGTATATACAAGGTTACTGGAGCATTTAAATTCACATAATTTGCTGTCAAATGTTCAGTTTGGTTTTAGAAATGGTCTAACAACTGAAAATGCTATATTCTCTTTTCTCTGTGAGGTTTTGGACGGATTAAATAAAAGGTTGCGAACGTTAGGTGTTTTCTTTGATTTAACGAAGGCTTTTGACTGTGTTGACCACAAAATATTACTGCAGAAGTTGGACCATTATGGAGTAAGGGGAGTAGCTTACAATTGGTTCACGTCTTACTTTAAGAACTGAAAGCAGAGGGTAATTCTTCGCAATATTGAGAGTGATAGTGATGTTCAGTCCCAATGGGGCACTGTTAAGTGGGGCGTTCCCCAAGGGTCGGTGCTGGGGCCACTGCTGTTTCTTATTTATATAAATGATATGCCTTGTAGTATTACAGGTGATTCAAAAATATTTCTGTTTGCTGATGACACCAGCTTGGTAGTGAAGGATCTTGTGTGTAATATTGAAAGAGTATCAAATAATGTAGTTCATGAAATAAGTTCGTGGCTCGTGGAAAATAATTTGATGCTAAATCACAGTAAGACTCAGTTTTTACAGTTTCTAAGTCACAATTCAACAAGAACCGATATTTTGATCAGACAGAATGGGCCTATTATAAGCAAGACAGAACAGTTCAAGCTCTTGGGCGTTCTGATACATAGATAGCTGTTGTGGAAAGCCCATGTTCAGGATCTTGTTCAGAAACTAAGTGCTGCTTTATTTACCATTAGAACAGTATCTGAAATAAGTGACACTTCAACACGAAAAGTAGTCTACTTCGCATATTTTCATATGCTTATGTCATACGGTATTATTTTTGGGGGTAATTCTTCTGATTCAAAAAGGGTATTTTTGGCTCAAAAACGGGCTGTTCGAGCTGTGTGTGGTGTAAGTTCAAGAACCTCTTGTCGACCCCTATTCAATAGTCTGGGAATTCTGACACTGCCCTCACAGTATATATTTTCTTTAAGGTCGTTTGCAATATTAGCTTATTCCCAAGAGTTAGCAGCTTCCACTCAGTTAATACTAGGCAGAAATCAAATCTGCATGTGGAATGCACTTCCTTGACTATTGTGCAGAAATGAGTGCAGTAGCTTTCACTTAGTTAATACTACGCAGAAATCAAATCTGCATGTGGAATGCACTTCCTTGACTCTTGTGCAGAAAGGAGTGCAGTATTCTGCTGCATCCATTTTCAATAAGCTACCACAAGAACTCAAATATCTTAGCAGTAGCCCAAACACTTTTAAGTCTAAACTGAAGAATTTCCTCACGGCTCACTCCTTTTATTCTGTCGAGGAGCTCCTGGAAGAGCTGAAAAATTAAGCAAATTCCAGTGTTACATTGTTGATTTTCTTTATTTAAACTTATGAATTGTCGCCTGAATATGTTTCTTATATTTCATTTTATCTGTTTCTACTACCGTGTTATAATTTCAAGTATTGACTCGTTCCATGACCATGGAGACTTCTCCTTAATTTGGTCCCATGGAACAATAAATAAATAAATTAAAGAAAAAAGCAGCTACGCAAAATATGTAGCAGTGTTAGCAGATTTTTAGTCAGGTAAAGATGACATTAGCAAGAGTGAGTTGAAAGGTTCGTCTCAAAAATCTACTACTTTTAAATGCTTCTCACATATGAATTTAGAAATGAGAAGCAATTAAATGTAGCATGTTTCTGACAAGAAAATGTTCTACCTCATCAGACTCTGGTTTTTCTTTCTTGTTAATTGGACTCATGCATTAGATTTGGTACGTTCGGATTACAATTTGAGTTGACTCTCTCTGCGACTTTAGTAGAGTTAGTTTTGTGCCCAACACTGATGTGGCAGCTTGGTTGTTTATCTGTAGATGGGTCCAAGTGATCTCAGAACAGAAAAAGTCAGAGTAATCATACAAGAAGTTTATGAAGTTATGGGAGCCCCAGCAACACTGAAACAGCAATCGCATGAGCAACTGATACAACAATATCAACAGCAGGAGAAAGAGAGCGCTTGATATAAAGGCAACAATAGCAAGAATAGTTTCAGCAATCATTATGAGACATTAACACAGCATTTTTAACATCATAGTTACCCTTGAATAGGAAAATAGGGCTGCAGGTAAACTACTACAAACAGCATAGTGAACACATTATTGTGGCCAAGATAGATACAAAGCCCACGCCTACCACAGTAGTACAAGTTTATATGCCAACTAGCTCTGCAGATGACAAAGAAATTGAAGAAATGTATGATGAAATAAAAGAAATTATTCAGATAGCGAAGGGAGACGAAAATTTAATAGTCATGGGTGACTGGAATTCGGCAGTACGAAAAGGGAGAGAAGGAAACGTAGTAGGTGAATATGGATTGCGGATAAGAAATGAAAGAGGAAGCCGCCTGGTAGAATTTTGCACAGAGCATAACTTAATCATAGCTAACACTTTGTTCAAGAATCATAAAAGAAGGTTGTATACATGGAAGAAGCCTGGAGATACTGACAGGTTTCAGATAGATTATATAATGGTAAGACAGAGATTTAGGAACCAGGTTTTAAATTGTAAGATATTTCCAGGGGCAGATGTGGACGCTGACCACAATCTATTGGTTATGAACTGTAGATTAAAACTGAAGACACTGCAAAAAGGTGGGACCTGGATAAACTGACTAAACCAGAGGTTGTACAGAGTTTCAGGGAGAGCATAAGGGAACAACTGACAGGAATGGGGGAAAGAAATACAATAGAAGAAAAATGGGTAGCTTTGAGGGATGAAGTACTGAAGGCAGCAGAGGATCAAGTAGGTAAAAAGATGAGGGCTAGTAGAAGTCCTTGGGTAACAGAAGAAATACTGAATTTAATTGAAGAAAGGAGAAAATATAAAAATGCAGTAAATGAAGCAGGCAAACAGGAATACAAACGTCTCAAAAATGAGATCGACAGGAAGTGCAAAATGGCTAAGCAGGGATGGCTAGAGAACAAATGTAAGGGTGGAGAGACACATCACTAAGGGTAAGATAGATACTGCCGAAAGGAAAATTAAAGAGACCTTTGGAGAAAAGAGAACCACTTGTATGAATATCAAGAGCTCAGATGGAAACCCAGCTCTAAGCAAAGAAGGGAAAGCAGAAAGGTGGAAGGAGTATATAGAGGGTCTATACAAGGGCGATGTACTTGAGGACAGTATTATGGAAATGGAAATGGAAGAGGATGTAGATGAAGATGAAATGGGAGATGCGGTACTGCGTGAAGAGTTTGACAGAGCACTGAAAGACCTGAGTCGAAACAAGGCCCCGGGAGTAGACAACATTTCATTAGAACTAATGACAGCCTTGGGAGAGCCAGGCCTAACAAAACTCTATCATCTGGTGAGTAAGATGTATGAGACAGGCAAAATACCCTCAGACTTCAAGAAGAATATAATAATTCCAATCCCAAAGAAAGCAGGTGTTGACAGACGCGAAAATTACCGAACTATCAGTTTAATAAGTCACAGCTGCAAAATACTAACGTGAATTCTTTACAGACGCATGGAAAAACTAGTAGAAGCCGACCTTGGGGAAGATCAGTTTGGATTCCGTAGAAATATCGGAACACATGAGGCAATACTGACCCTAAGACTTATCTTAGAAGCTAGATTAAGGAAAGGCAAACCTATGTTTCTAGCATTTGTAGACTTAAAGAAAGCTTTTGACAATGTTGATTGGAATACTCTCTTTCAAGTTCTGAAGGTAGCAGGAGTAAAATACAGGGAGCGAAAGGCTATTTACAATTTGTACAGAAACCAGATGGAAGTTATAAAGAGTTAAGGGACATGAAAGGGAAGATGTTATTCAATCTGTATATTGAGCAAGCAATAAAGGAAACAAAAGAAACATTCGGAGTAGGTATTAAAATCCGTGGAGAAGAAATAAAAACTTTGAGGTTCGCTGATGACATTGTAATTCTGTCAGAGATAGCAAAGGACTTGGAAGAGCAGTTGAACGGAATGGATAGTGTCTTGAAGGGAGGATATAAGATGAACATCAACAAAAGCAAAACGAGGATAATGGAATGTAGCTGAATTAAGTCAGATGATGCTGAGGGAATTAAATTAGGAAATGACAGACTTAAAGTAGTAAAGGAGTTTTGTTATTTGGGGAGCAAAATAACTGATGATGGTCGAAGCAGAGAGGATATAAAATGTAGACTGGCAATGGCAAAGAAAGCATTTCTGAAGAAGAGAAATTTGTTAACATCGAGTATAGATTTAAGTGCTAGGAAGTCGTTTCTGAAAGTATTTGTATGGAGTGTAGCCATGTACGGAAGTGAAACATGGACGATAAATAATTTGGACAAGAAGAGAATAGAAGCTTTTGAAATGTGGTGCTACAGAAGAATGCTGAAGTTTAGATGGGTAGATCACGTAACTAATGAGGAAGTATTGAATAGGATTGGGGAGAAGAGAAGTTTGTGGCACAACTTGACTAGAAGAAGGGATTGGTTGGTAGGACATGTTCTGAGGCATCAAGGAATCACCAATTTAGTATTGGAGGGCAGCGTGGAGGGTAAAAATCGTAGAGGGAGACCAAGAGATGAATACATTAAGCAGATTCAGAAGAATGTAGGTTGCAGTAGGTACTGGGAGATGAAGAAGCTTGCACAGGATAGAGTAACATGGAGAGCTGCATCAAACCAGTCTCAGGACTGAAGACCACAACAACAGCAAAAGTTACCCTTGTTTCCTATATTTTACATGCAATCAAAGGACTAGGACATTTACCAGCGTGAGTAAAAGTATGAGGTGTCACAGTAATTTTCAGTGTGAAAAACATAAAGTATGCGTGTTCACTTGCAAAAAGTACTTTGTGATATCATAATGTGACTTGCTACAGTAATGAGGTACACATTTGGCAGTTTGGACCTGTACCTACAGATTCTCACCCAGAGTAGTATTCGAGTACATACTGGGAAACCACAGAGTAGAAAACACTGATATGAAGTTCCTAATCACGTTATGTAAACTTTATAGTCACTAACCCATTCCACTATAGAGGCCATGCCACCTGTCACCATGGATCAACTGACGGGAATTCGAACAATAACCTCTCCTAATCACACTGGCCACAACATGAGATTAACTGACACTCCTCATTTGGGTCTATCAAAGGGATGAGTGAGCTTTTACATGGCCTGGATGGTACAACAATTTCCGGCAAAGAATCAATGAATAGCGTGCAGGTGGTGCCTCCATCATGCACTTCACCGCAACGTTGACTGAAGTGTATCTGCTGGGCTTAGAACACAATTTACACAAAAATGTTTCCTCTTTCTTTCATAATCACAAATTTCCTGTCTTTCCAGATCTCCAGTCTGCTCTCGAGACTTCATTTCTGCTTTCTGACTGTGATAATGCTCTTTAACATAAAACAGCATCACATTTTAGGTGATCTTAGCAATCAACACATGACAAACGAAAATGAGTTAGCAGCAGAAACATATTTGCTTAAGGGAGCACCTAATCAATAGAAAAAGAAGCATGAGCGAAAAAATAATGAAGCAAACACTACATTACAACCACAAAATAAACACTGTGAGTCATGTCACAGTCAGGAGAGGTCTGAAACATTTCAAGCTGTCGAACTGACAACATCTGAAAGCTAAATGAATGACCACTACTAGCTTTTTCTGGAGTGTGTAATATGTCTCCTTACTCACTACCCCTATTGTTACATTATGGAACTGGGACTTCTGGCTAGGAAACAGTTTACATATCTGGACTCTGTATAATTCCTGAGTGGCTTTCATGTTGTTGGAATTGTGCCTCAGACTTCGTACTGTATGGATTACAATTTGTGTTGCCTTGGTATGTGACTTTATTAAGTTAGGTACTAAATTCAACATTCCTCTATAAGTGTGCATATGAATCACTACACTCATTAATGTATTTGTGTACTTGTGCATTGAAGGAGATAAAGAAAAAGATGATTACTGAACTGTTTCTTTTTAGCAATGCTAATATTTATTCACAGAACTCACCCACTGGTTCTACTTGATGGCAAATCAAGTTGAGACACTTGTTCCACTTCCTTTGCTGGCATGAGGCATAAATCACTATTTGAAGAACCATCATCATGGATTTGCCTGGAGCTGCAGCAAAACATCAACTACTATATTTTACATTGCAAAAAGTTTCTTTCACTAAACAATCATATCAATAGACAAACAATATATAAAACAAAATAAAAGCATTTGAATATTAATCCACACAACTACGACTGGGGCAGGTTTAATAGAAATTCTAAAATTCTGACAATGAAACCTATGGTTCCTACCTATATCATGGGCAAAATGCAAGGTCAAAGAACAAATAGGTTGCAAAAATATGTAAAAGTTACACAAAAAGATGAAAAAGTCTGTCAGAACATAAACTAAAGAACTCTTGGTTGAACACAGAGAAAGCCAATAGTTGAAAATCACTTCTCTATTTATCAAAATGAAGTTCCATGCTCACTTTCATCTGCATTCATGAGGGAAATTTGTGTATACAGTTTATAAGTATTTCATGCAAACTGGCTGAACTATGAAGATTTAAAGTCTGTTCTGCCCGTGTTAAAACCTCTCTTCTTGTAAAGCTTTATTTTGTTCAATTTCTTCTTTGCTGAAGAAAGCAAATTTAATGGCATTAATGCTCTCAGAGCAAAAGCAAAATAGAGCAGACCTACAGCCAGGACAATATGATTCATGCATTTACGGAAAAAAAGTAGTGGATTTGAAATATCTGTGAGACTTTTGCTAACAGAAGGATGCTTTAATAAGCTCTATCCACCCATATGGCCCAGCAAATTCATGTTATTGACCATTCAGGAGTGACAGGTGCTGGGTTCCGGAACAGCAAATTACTGCAGTTATTCCAGCAGCCTCAGTGACATCGTTGGCTAGCAGTATAGTTTTCCTCATTAAATGCTACAGGAAATTAATGAAAACTGTAAAAAATTCAAATAGCTTGAAGTAAACATAAGCTTAGGATACTAAAAGATACCACACATGGCTTTGGACTCTTACACTTAAAAGACACTTTGGACCCTGTTAAAGAAACCCTTACAGGTTTGCTAACCATTGGTAAAGAAAGCCAACCGTTGCTGCTGTTGCACAGCTATTAGGCATTGTCCCTATGACAATGAGAATGCTGGTTTTCTCACTTTAAAAGAAACCAGCAGCAGTTAAGCACAACATTTATACAACTGTTGATCAGTATACTAATGTTCCACATAAACCCCAAACTATGCAAACACAGAATATGTTATATTTTTAAACAGTATTAAACTATCACACCAACAGCATTGCAAAATAAAAAGTTACGGCCAAAATTCTCTATAGTACGAATACTTTCCAAAAGATATTTGGCAGAGTGCTATGAACTTCACCACTGTGACAATGGTGTAAGACTTGAAGGCAGTTCATATGATGTGTGTTGCAGCTGTTACACAACAGTTTTACTACCATTATGTCCATTGCCATGAAGTTTATAACCAGTTTGGTTATGTAGTTGCTACAGCAGAAAAACAGGACGAAATACGTCACGATGAGTCATGACAAATGACACCCACTGTCCTTTCTTAAAAAGTTTTCTGAGTACTTCTAACCCAGTCTCACTTCCTATAGTCTAAATGGTGTAAAAAGCTGGTGTAAAAAGCTCTCTGACAGTTCGCAGAACTGTTGCTAGCTTTCAAATGTGGAGCTCTAATGGCTATCAACCAAGACAGAACCCATCCATAGAGCTTTCACAACACTATGGCATTGCCACAGAGGCACGCCCGCAAAGCTGCTGTGCTCAGCACATTGCAACTACGAGGGATCAACTTATGCTGCCTCAACTTCAGTCATCAGAACTTGTGATTTACCTTCCCCTGAAAGTACTAAACAATTTTAGAACATAATAAAAGATATCAAATATTATTTAAAAACCAGAAGAAGATGGGCATTTTTAGGTGGTTCAGAAAATGGTTTTTCTAATGAAAGTGGTCCAAAAGAGTTTGCAGAGGGGGGGGGGGGGGGGGGGGGGGTGAAGGTGGGTGGAAGATAAGTGTTTCGGCTTTTATAGAAGGATTGTGAGCTTTGTCCCCATTTAGTAAACTATTGGCAGGCAGCATGAGAATGAAACTATATATATTTTAAGACCTTGTACTGTCATGTGCAAAGTATCTGGCTTACCCTAAAATTACACACAGAGATATAAAAAGCTAAATTCCAAATGTTTTACACGATTCACATTATCCATATCAAAATTGCTCAAAAAAGCTTTTATTACTACTTTGATTAAGACAGGGCAAAAATTTGTACAAGATGGCATAGTTTTATTGCTTTCAGGAAAATATTACCAGAGATATTATGTCTCAAAATTGCCGAAAACACAAGGGTGCATTGTTGAAAACTGCACTATAGGTCAAAAAAAATGACTATATCTCTGCAAGTATTGAACTGGTGATGGTGAAACTGGAAATGTGTAAATGTTCATGTAACATTTCATCAAAATCCATGATGGACATGGGGGAACCTAAACACCATTTGGCACGGAATGACCCTGTTTCCTGTTACATGTTTATATACACACAATGAAAGCCTTTCCCTCATTATACATGTTGCTCCAACTACGAATTTCCATTATTGAAGTTACAGACTCTTGAAATCGCAACTGTGCTGTATAAACTCAGTTCGTATTGCCCTCGCTTTTTTTTGTTGACCCGTGGCCATGCACATCACACATTGCCAGAATCCTACCCATCAGCAGGTATACACGTCAATCGATACTCTATGCAGCCAACACAAGCCAGCCATGAGCGGCCCAGGCCCCCCCCACCTGCCTCCGTAGCATGACTAATACATGGGTGTAACAGGTATAAACGTAGATATTTCTATTGGTGACTGAGGACAGTGTACTGAAAACATTAAATTGGTATTTACATCATTTGCAGACTAATAATTACAGCTATTACAGGTTTTATGATTTTAGGTTGGGTAATACCTCCTAGTACATGTGCCAAGAGCAAGACATTAATGCTTATTTTCCTCCGGGCAGCAGGTCAGTTGTTGAAATGTGGCCACCTGGACACAGAATGGTTAGTCTCTCCTGACATGTAGCGACAACTTGGTGGTGCAATTATGACTGTGTAGAAAAGTGAGGTTGTAAAGTTAGTGATGTGTTTGTGGGAAGACTGCTCGACGGAGAGAAAAGCAAACAGAAAACTCATGTATGTATATAATAAGGTACCACATATAAAAATATCTGCACTTATACCAGCTACACCCTGTATATTATATGAAATGTTGGGTATGTCAAAGCCTTTCACTTAGTGTCATATTTATAAAAAATAAAAATAAATTAAAAACACATTAGTAAGTAAATTCTGTGTAGATCAAAAAATCTCAGTATCTTGTCATAATTAGAATCAATAATTCCCCAGTAGGTACTTGGAAATGTACCTTAAAAATGTTGATGCTCTATTGAGCTTCTGCGTCAGACATAAAGAAGAGATTATTGTTTTGTGATGATTTTGATGTAAGCTACTTAAAAGAATCTTAAAGAAACGATTGTCTACAGGTGCTATCAGCTATTTATATTTTAGTAGCTTAACTTCACTACTTGAGTAGCTCAAGTTTGTATTAAACTGACAGATAATGTATTCATGCAACATATTGAAATAAAATACCTAAGATAAATTGCCATACTGCTCAAGGACTCAACTTAATGCATTAGGAAATGAGCTACCAGCCAAAAACATATTTACACATTTGTAGGCAGTAAAACTGACAGTCTGATGCTAATTACAAAGTGATTTAAAATGAAAATAACAGTGGTGAGAGAAGAAGAGGAGCCGAAACCTCTGAAAGTCAAGTTATGAATCGGACACAAGGAAATTATAGACTGATTTGAATAGAGATAAAGAGAGGAGAGAACTTAAAACCAACAAAAATAAAATACGCAATCACGCAACTGAAATTACAAATTGGTTGGTTTAAGCCGATTAACTGTAGAAACGAAGGAAGTTGTGCAACATAAACTTCAGCAGTGATCAGCAATTTGCACAAGAATAATGCTGAAGATTGAAAGTGTTTTTATGACAAACATCTTCGGAAAGAGTGTCAACTGAGGTACCAAAGATATGTGCTGTCTCTTAAAAACAAGACTGCAACATCTGAAGTACTGCTCCAGTATAAACTAAATGCTGACATAATGTTCATTACTGAAAAACTGCTACACAGTGGTTAAATCACATTAACTTCACTAGCAGAAATTATAATTTTGAGTTTAGAAGGAAATCCTCCACTGATGATGGTACTGCTATTTTTGTGAAAAAGCAGATAAAATTCAATGGAGTAAATAGAAGTTAAATTACCATAATAGAAAAGGATTTTGAGTTATCGGCAAACAAACTTCCAGAACTTAACATCAATCATATCAGAGGGCTATTCAATCACGAAAATTAATGAATTATGAGAAAGAAATGCTTGCCATCACTAACTTTCATGAGTCAAAATGTGTGGTTCTTCTATTAAAAACACAAATAAAAGTGAAAAGAACACATTACCTAGCTTCAGAACTAACAGTTTCTGTTTCAGTGACGAAATAGTTTAGAGAAGGTCAAAAAGGAAGAGAAGGTCACTCAGTTCTCAGGCTGAGGATAGACAAAATATTTCCATGTGCAACACACCATTATTTCAAGATACTTTCCCAGGAACAATCAAATATGCCATTTTTTTGGTCTTCTATAAAGATGAATATTAAATAAAAATCTATATGTGAGACATTCCACTGTGAGCTACAAAAGACGTGCAACGAATGTTCTGTTGATGAACACGGCTCAAAAGCATTCCAATCTAGTAACTACCAGTAAGTCTCATTCCTCAGATCATTTTTGAACATTTTAGAGAAGGTAATGTTCTGTGCACACAGATCAAGAACTATATGGGAATACCACTATCCCAAAATAATGTATTCAAGGATTGTCACCATCTGTGATAAACCGAGCAAGGTGGCGCAGTGGTTAGCACACTGGACTCGCATTCAGGACGACGACGGTTCAATCCTGTGTCCGGCCATCCTGATTTTGGTTTTCCGTGATTTCCCTAAATCGCTCCAGGCAAATGCCGGGATGGTTCCTTTGAAAGGGCACAGCTGACTTCCTTCCCCGTCCTTCCCTAATCCGATGACCTCGCTGTTTGGTCTCTTCCCCCAAACAACCTAACCTAACCTAACCATCTGTGATGTTACATATCACTCTGAAGAGCAATGGTGCAACAATAAGTTTATGTAATGGATAAAACTATTGAAGAAGTTGGAGCATAAGATGTAGCCCACGACTGCAACAAGCCTGTAAGCACACAGCGGGTTCTGGTCATTGAATTGCATCATCAGCTCCTAAGGTGTCAGACAACAAGTGCTGAAATCATGCCACAACCCGTGGACATCGGAAATAGACAGCCATTGCCCATGCTTAATCACCACCCCTCAACAGCAGAACTTCCGTGACACTCTTCTGGGCGTTAATGGCCCAAAACCAGTCTTCGAGAAGCCCCTCTGTTTTGACTGACTTTTATGTCATTGACATGCACTGCCGATTACACCAGACTCTTGCCATTGCTCTGTTCCAGAAGTTTCCAAGTGACACCAAAATGTCACACCTTCCTCAACTGTCAGAACATGGAAGTAGTATTTAACAGCAGCCATACTAGCTCGTCAGTGTGTTTGGCCAGCTGTGCGCCAGCACCGCAATTCTGCCACCGCTGGGCTGCGAAGGAGGGACCTCTGCCTGTCTGCAAAGCCCCGGCAGCCAGCACCGTTCTAGCCGCTGCTTCCTGGGGATCCCACACCATTGCCACAAAACAGTCAGCAGTTCAGAGTCACATTCTGTACAGCACTGTGAGCCTCCACTATGCTGGCCAACATCATCCGCTGTATGCCATGTGCAGTCTCTGCATCATTGGCGAGCCAATGCTCCACTGTGTATGCAGCTCACCTCTTTGTGTCTACAGCTATTACCTCACCGGCCACTACAGCACCGAATATTATGCCAAGAAGAAAATCCACTTGACTGAGTGTACTAGCAGGATGGAACAATTAAAGATTTGTTGTGTTCCTTCTCATGTCGGTTCTAGCCGGTTCTAACCAGTTAAATGGTGGAATACAACTGTACAGATTAGTAAAAAAGCAATAAAGTAGTAATGTTGTATCCTTACCCTCTTCTGCTGCTGTCCACATTCCCCATTTTTGGCGGAGAACTCAACCCACGATCAAACAAATATATTTCATATTACATTTACCTTTCCAACAACAATATTCGACAACAATGAAACGATATAATAAATTATTATATAGGAGAGTGCAGCTACAGGGCAAATTTATTATTTATTTTCACATGGCAAGACACGTCAAGAGACAACGTGTGTCTTAGAGGTGGTACTGCGATGGCAGTAACTTTGCGAGAGGAAGTACCTGCGCAGGTGCAATACTGACACTCCATGTATTTCTGGCCTACATAGGAGAAGCAGGTCATCGTAGGATTAATGCCACACTGGAGCAATGATGATATAAACCTTGGGAGACAAAAGAATATTGAATTGCAACTATTATTAGCAACTTTCTATCAGAATTGTACATTCATATTCTGAATTACAATGTTCTCTACAAAGTGTTCTTGAAGAATTAAGTATTTGCTGTAGGAAGATCGGAGTATTACTATTAAAACTATATGGCACTATATTTGATAACTATCATCATATTTATTTCGAGAAAGATAGATATTGTGATCAACCATACTCTTCCAGACAATACTGCATAATTCAGTGAAGAAGCACATAACTGATACATCCACAGTCAACTAAATGCAAGCAGAATAACATTTAACACTCATTGCCAGAGATCAATCTAAATTTCAAAATGTCGAGGGAACACTGCACCATCTGTGTGGTGAAAGCATACTTAGAATGAATCTTTCAGTTTGCAACAGAATGTAAATGTTTTGAAATTTCCTGGCAGATTACAATTATACACTGGGCCAGGTATACAGTTCTAACATGTCTGGATATTTCAAGTATGAAATCCACTGCAACAATAATGCTTTATTTCAACAACAATCCTCCTGGCTGTTGCTAAGCCATTTCCCAGCAATATCTTTTCTTCCAGCAATGGTGGTCCAGCTAGGTATGCAGGAGAGCTACTGCAAGGTTTGGGAAGTAGAGTGGGACTTTGATAAAAGTGAACCATTGAGGGTAAGTCACGAAATGTGCCTGAATAGCTCAGGCAATAAGAGCACTGCCTGAAAAAGTTGAGGTTCTAGGTTCGGGTCCTTGTCTGGAATCTGCCAAAAAGTTTCAACAGTATACTTAATTAATCATAGTTTGGATTTTGCAAGAGCTGCTCACTTTCTCTCAACACAGAATACTATTATTAAATGATAAAATATCACCACATAGGGATATTTTGTGACTTACTGAAGGAATTTCATTGTGTAAATCATAATAATCTATTAGAGAAACAACATTTTAATGGCATACATAGTTTAGAGCATGACTGGGCAGAAAGTTTGATTAAGATGTTCAAGTAACACAAGTAGGGAAAAAATCCCGACGGGATTCCTGAAAGATTCAGCCAAGAGCCCACAATTGTTCTTGATCTATGTTTATGATCTAGTATTTTATTTGAATCAGAAGACAGAATTAATCTTTTTTGCAGATGATCAAACATTATTGTCAAGTGGAACAAACAAACATCAACATGATGCTTTTATTTGGCAATGTTCTGTATCTCTGTAACATAAAATCCCAAGTTATGTCCTTCTCATTATTTTGACAGAAACTTAATTCCTGGGTATACTCAGGTAGCTTAAGAATAGACCTTTCACAAAAAAAAGGACCTTGTTGTATCCAATGCCAGCACTGCTAACTAAGTGTTCGTTGGCAAGAGAGCAGCCAGTCCTACATTTGTAGTTTGGCTGTCATGTTTTAGTTGAGGTGGTTGCCAGCAGATATCATCTTTGCTGTATGCAGCATTGGATACTCTGACCTGTATTGTTTAGGCAGTGCTTTCGAAAAAAGATGGCTACAGTGATCCTGAGTTCGACACTGAATTTAGCAGCTCAAAAAGTGAAGAAGAATGTGATGTTACTTCATCAAAGACTGGAAGTGATGGTGTTTGTCCATTGAATGACAAGTGGTATGATATAAATACATCCACTGTGCTCCAGCAAGCTACTCCAAGATTTATATTAACATGAAACAAATGTGAAATACATGGTTAGGCTTCACAGGTACAATGAAAACAAAAACTGATCTCAAGTTTCAGGATACTTTAGACAAAGTTCAGTGGATCAGTATACTCAAGATTTTATTAATTTGTGACCTTCACAAATTTTAAACTCATTATTCTGAGCTTTAAAGCTAGCTTTATATGTCTATATGCAATTTCATTCATTGTAGGATGCTTTTCACTAAAAAAATATTTTTTGAACATAATTTGGTTGGGGGGAGGGGGATATTTTCCAGCAGTACGTCCAGTTTTGTGTTGTAAAAAATATCCCACCTTTCACTAACACTTTCGAATACAACGGCAAATGATGATCGATATGGCAAATTTTGTTTTCTAATCCGATGTCGAGCCTTAGTTGCCATGATTTTTAGTAGCTCTCACATGGTCCATTCTCAAATTTGACTGTATTATGCATCCATGCTGCACAGTACTACCATATAGGGAATCCTGTGTTAAGGTGCAAAATGGCTAGTTCCTCACACACAGCCCTTTCTGAGGAAGAGATTGTAGAGCATTTAGAGGAATGTCTTACGTAAAAATGAGATTCTGATGATGACAGTGTTCACTGGTAAACAATTTGTGTGAAATTACAAGGGAAACATACCTCACTGAAAAGTTTCAAAAATTATCATACAGTGAAAAGTTATGTATTTTAATGCTTACATAAACATATTAGAATGAAATCACACTTCTTGCTTTAATGTATACCCTAATCGTTGGTCAGTGGCCTCACTGTTTCCCCAGAGTCTCACACAATTCTCTGTGGTGCACTCACCACCTTGGCAGTAGTGATTTCAAGATGAGTGCACGGAGGTGGCCTGTGTCCGAATTACCGAGTGCAGTGCAATAATAAACATTGTAACACAGTAGAATGCTCTGAGTCTTGGGTGTGCATATGGACGAAAATTTAAATTGGAAACCTCATAAATTCTATAGGCTGGCAAAAGATATTAATTTTTCAACATTATAATTATGTGTGCGAGTTCACACATATACATCTTGCAAGCAACTACTTAGGAAACAAAGAATATTAACAACATCCTCACTACATTTATTCACAGATAAAATTTGTCCTTTACAACCCACTGCAGTTTGAATAATAGAAATAATCACTAACATATTGGTACAAGGAAAATATTGTTGCCAGCCATTGCGACTGAGCGGTTCTAGGTGCTTCACTCTGGAACCACGTGACAGCTACGGTCGCAGGTTCGAATCCTGCCTCGGGCATGGATGTGTGTGCTGTCCTTAGGTTAGTTAGGTTTAAGTAGTTCTAAGTTCTAAGGGACTGATGACCTATGATGTTAAGTCCCATAGTGCTCAGAGCCATTTGAAAAACTTATCTATTGAAATTAACTTGGGCACAGAAAAGAGAAAATACACAGCTACATCACTCACTGGCCATCTACCATGGAAATAAAATGTTTGACAGCCCAAGTGGTTTCCAAATATGCATTAAAGCTGCTTCGTCTCAACAACTTCTTTGTAATATAGAGAAAACATTAAATAGAAGTACGTAATCATTTATTAATCCGTAAATGGCCAGCATGAACATAATTTTCCAATTTTCTGTGCAAACTTTTGTTAAATTGAATTCTTATACAGTAAAACTTGCTCAAAACAGAATCGCCTGGGACTAAAATAATTTTCCAAATTGGACAAGTTTCCAAATTACAAGAAACTCACTGGGCTACATAAAATTTGTCAAGTATCATGCCCAAAAATACAGTAAAAATTTTTAATTATGCATATACTGCATTTATGTACCTTCACTGCAGATGTTCATTTACTGTATATTGGACAACAGAACATTGGGCACAACAGAACACTAATTGATAAATAACACTGCATTTCTATATTTTTACTCAAACTTTAAATTCGTTTATTATTGTACGTAAATACATATTATTCCCTTGTTTATTTGCTTCTCATTTCCTTTTTTTCACAACATATCAAGGAGGGAAACTTGTTTTAATTTACTGTTCAAAATTGTTTTATCTAGGCAATTTCTTGCGAGATGCAATAGTTCCAACAAGTTGGGAGAATTTATGTGTGCTGCAAATTGCATAACATTGTTTATGCATGCAACGGCTTCTTCAGGCACATTCATTTTTCTAGGGACATCATTTTGCTTCTCTTCCCCTTCCTTTGTTTCTTCTTCATCATCCTCTGTGTTGGGGATTTCTATTAAATCTGTTGCAGAAGTGAAAGTGGAGTGAGTTGACAGAAAGTCATCACTTCAAATGTAATCATCTGCATTACATGAAATGTTCTGCATTTTCATTAATCCAGTAATTGCTCTGCATTTTCTTGAATTTTGATGGCTACAGAAGTGTCTTGTTCTTGACTTCCAAACCCAGATTTGTTGAAGCACTTGGTGACAGTTTCAGGTTTTATTTCCTTTACTGCCAAGCCTATCCAATTTACTGCGTCCAAGACAGAAACCGACTCTGCAAGAGCAAATGCACTTTCGGCTTCTTCATCACTAATAATAAGACATTGCATCAGTAAATGCCTATAATGACACTTGAATATGTAAATAACCCAATGGTCCATGAGTTGTGTGAGGCTGGTTGAACTAGGAGGGAACCAAGACAATTACACGTTTGATAATGTTACTTTTGGGTGGCAGGTTGCATTGTCTAGGAACAGGAGAACTTGGTGATTTCCTTTTTTTCATTTTGGCATTGAAAGAGCCCAGCCATTCTTCCACAAGACCACTCACCATCCACGCCTTTTTATTGCTTCGCCATGTGACTGGAAGCTTACTGATGTCTGTGTTTCCTGAAACAATGCAGTTTTGCCACCTTTCCAACCATCAGTGGCATCTCCATTTCACCTAACATGTATCCTGTTGCTACACTTTCCTGTACATCCTTAGCTTCCCCACACACTTCGTTCCACACGATGTCGTGCCTAGCTTTGAAACTGTCCAGCCATCCTGTGGTTGCCTTAAACTCCGAAATTCCAAGCTATTTAGTGACTTTCAGGGCCTCATTCTGCACTGTGGGTCCAGATAAAGGTAAGTGTTTTGCCTGCACACTTACGAACCATTCTCACACTATTTTGTTAATTTCTTCATTTCCATTCTTCTTCGCCTTTCATTTCATCTGCATGTTCCCTTTCATCCATTTGTCCCGAATCTTATCCTTGTTTCTTAAAGTCTCATTAATTTGTGTTTTACTGCATTTGAAACATAATTTCACACACAGAGAATAGGTCTTTCGCACTAACCTCGATTATATTATTCTTTTCGGTAAGTGTTAACAACACATACAGTTTGTTTGACATCATGTTACTATATCTCTTAAAGTAAACTGAAACTGGCATAAAATAATGACCTTGCCACGTAAAACCATTGTTTAATGGAACAATACCCACCTCTTTCAATGTGCACATTGCAGCAGAGTGTAGGTAAACGCACAAAAATGTTCCTGTATGCACCGGTGTGCATCAATAATGAGGAAAGCGAGAAAGCCGACAAATAGAGCATGATGAACGAACATTTTCCTTTGATGTACTGTACAGACATTGAGTGTAACTTATAGGGGAGACTGCCAATTGTGAAATTCAGATTCGATTCATGCTACACATAATAAAAGCTCATGGCCAGAGGTGTAATGAGCACCAAGATGCACTTCTCAGCAGTTGTCGAGAAAATCGACAGTTAAAAGCAACCGTTGCGGTGAAATACTATCTATGATAAATAATTTTCTATAGCGTCGTGGCGCAGCGGTAAGCGCTCGGGTTCGTAATCCGAAGGTCGCCAGATTGAATCTCGTGCCATGCAACATTTTTTAATTATTTCTTTTTTGTAATTCAAATGCGCACACACACACACACACACACACACACACACACACACACACAAACAAAGATGATGTGACTTACCAAACGAAGCGCTGGCAGGTCGATAGACACACAAACTAACACACACAAACACACAAAATTCAAGCTTTCGCAACAAACTGTTGCATCATCGGGAAAGAGGAAAGGAGAGGGAAAGACGAAAGGATGTGGGTTTTAAGGGAGAGGGTAAGGAGGCATTCCAATCCCGGGAGCGGAAAGACTTACCTTGGGGGAAAAAAGGACAGGTATACACTCGCACACACACACATATCCATCCGCACATACACAGACACAAGCAGACATTCAGATTCGATTCATACTACACATAATAAAAGCTCATGGCCAGAGGTGTAATGTGCACCAAGATGCACTTCTCAGCCGTTGTCGAGAAAATCGACAGTTAAAAGAAACCGTTGCGGTGAAATACTCTCTATGATAAATAATTTTCTATAGCGTTGTGGCGCAGCGGTAAGCGCTCGGGTTCGTAATCCGAAGGTCGCCAGATTGAATCTCGTGCCATATGCCTGCTTGTGTCTGTGTAAGTGCGGATGGATATGTGTGTGTGTGCGAGTGTATACCTGTCCTTTTTTCCCCCAAGGTAAGTCTCTCCGCTCCCGGGATTGGAATGACTCCTTACCCTCTCCCTTAAAACCCACATCCTGATTTACCAAACAAAAGAGCTGGCATGTTGATAGACACACAAACACAAACATACACACAAAATTCAAGCTTTCGCAACCAACGGTTGCTTCGTCAGGAAAGAGGGAAGGAGAGGGAAAGACGAAAGGATGTGCGTTTTAAGGGAGAGGGTAAGGAGTCATTCCAATCCCGGGAGCGGAAAGACTTACCTTAGGGGGAAAAAAGGACAGGTATACACTCGCACACACACACATATCCATCCGCACATACACAGACACAAGCAGACATCATAGAAACATGGAAAGCAGAAAACAGCATGACATCGAGCACATCTGATAAATGATGCGTTTTTACAAGAACAATTGTTTTTTAAATTATCTGTTGGGAAACACACCTGATTGGCATTCTGAAAAATTGTTCTATCGTTCGTCAGGTTTGATGCATATCATATCGGCAAAAATCGGAGAAGACAATTGGTGGTGGACGATAGATTGGATTTTTATACAATTGTCTCTGGAGTTGATGTCACAGTATCGCTCGATTAAAAAAGCACAATTTTGAAGGCGCTTGACCAAATTTTTTACCTGCCGGTAAAAATACACGTCACACGGTTGGACGAGAGGAATGCACTTTGGAGGAATAACTTTTATAGTGCACATTGGTAACTTCTTATCGTCCTGGAACATCACATTGTATAATGCCGGGTTCGTTTGCCCATCCCAAGAGTCGATCAGTAGGAAAAATTCTTTCTTTTGTACGTATGGTTGCAAAGCATTACGCAAGAAGTACATGAACAAACCCGTTGTTAGTTTACCGGATTTGGAGGATGTAATAACAACGTTGGTATACTTCTTGGCGTACTCGTCGACTGTCTTCTGTACTCTGGGTCCAAACGTACCTGTGGACTCTTGGAGGCATACGAAAACCAGAGGCAAGACTTGTCCAGACATCGTGATTGAATATTGTGCCATATACGAATGCGTCACCTTGTTCATATTGTGTTGGGTTACCAGGGCAGCCTTTGACCTTTTTTTGGCAAGAGTTCTGTTGAACATGGACTGGTACTGGCACCCTGACAAACAAAATATAAAAATATCGTTTATTTCGTCTTGGGTAGCCGTCTCTTTCCAGGAAGCAAATTTTGTGATTTTCCGTTGCCGAATCCCATACTTCATTTAAAATTTGGTGACCCATGTTTCTGAAGTTTCAAAGTTGAAATTTGGGAACTGACTTGCAGCGTCCAAGGCCACTGCTGCAGGTTTCTGGTAGTAACTTGCTCGAAGTTTTGTCGATCTACAAAGCGATCATGCACCCATGAATCGATGGTACAATATTTATCAAATTTGCTACCACCATGTTTAATTTGCTCTTCCCACATGGATAAATAGCCCATATTTGTCAAACGAGAGCACCCCTTTTTTTGTAGAGTTTTGAGACTCCAGCCTGGATGTTCTTTGGCCAGATTGACAGCTCTAATTTTCAGAATGAGAATTGAAATCCTGAAGCAGCCTAATAATGTCAACAGAGAATACAGCACAGGATCCAAGAGCTCCTGATTGCCACCAATCCTAGTATGAGATGCACAGTATGACTGGAGGGCAACTGCCAATCAGGAACTGCCATGACAGGCTAAAAGAGCAGCACATGGAGAATGGGCGTCCAATTTCCACAACTACAGCATGAAAACATGGCCCACACTAGCTTGTTGCTGGTTCACAGTGGGTTACCCATTTCCAGCAAGCAGTGTAATCCACAAAAAGTCTGCCACACATTCCCTCCCTTTTTCCCAACACCAGTCAGAGGTATTTTAGGACGAAAACAATGTAAAAATTTTGCATGCAGTAGTTTTATGATACCACAAGAAATGCAATACACTGTGCACCCCCATCCCCCAGTTAAATTAGTACACACCATGAAGAACATAACTGAAATGTTGCATTTTAATGAGATCAAAAACTGATGTTCAGCCTGGAATCAGCACCTACCAATTACATAAACATTTCAATAACATTCTAAATTCAAGAGTAAATACAACGTACATATGTAATATGCATTTCAAAGGTGCTTTCATCAGGTTGGAAAAAATTCACTTTGAGGCAGCAGTGAAGAGGGAATCACTAATCAAACAAGAAATGTAATTTGAAAGGCCGGAAGCCTCTACATGACTTCTAGTCTAATAATCCATGGTATTATATAGAGGAGATAGGTATACAAGGAATTAAATGCAGTATTAAAGAACAATACAACAAACTAAGAGCGGTATTCATAGATCGCAACAACATTTGATGTGCAAAGTGTTTGGCCAAAGATGGTTAGACTAAAAAAACTGGTAAGCTATTTGCCAATTTCTCAACGTTAAGAAGGAAGAAAAAGTAGTAATGCGGGTGATAAAGCATTAAAAAAGGCTAGGCCAAACCATTACCTGGAAACAGTAAGCCCATACAGAGAAGTTAGAGTACATACATTACGCGTTAAAGAAAATAATTCATAGAATGAAATTTTCACTCTACAGCGGAGTGTGCACTGATCTGAAACTTCCTGGCAGATTAAAACTGTGTGCCGGACCGAGACTCGAACTCGGGACCTTTGCCTTTCGTGGGCAAGTGCTCTACCAACTGAGCTACCCAAGATTCTAGAAACAACCCCCAGGCTGTGGCTAAGCCATGTCTCCGCAATATCCTTTCTTTCAGGAGTGCTAGTTCTGCAAGGTTCGCAGGAGAGCTTCTGTAAAGTTTGGAAGGTAGAAGACGAGGTACTGGCAGAAGTAAAGCTGTGAGTACCGAGCGTGAGTTGTGCTTCGGTAGCTCAGATGGTAGAGCACTTGCCCGCGAAAGGCAAAGGTCCCGAGTTCGAGTCTCGGTCGGGCACACAGTTTTAATCTGCCAGGAAGTTTCAGCTCTAATTTTGTAATCCAGAGAAATATAGTCGTACACTTTCTTTATCTTCTCGCCCGGCTCGTATTCGTCTGATGATTCGTTGGCAATGGGACTCGTTTCAACGTCTTCGTAGGCATTATTATCGTTGATTTCATTAATGTCTATCAGTTCCTCATCATGAATGAGGGCTTTTTCGGCGAGCATTTGCAGCGTATTCTGGAACATTTCTTCCTCAATTACCATGGCTTCTTCGTTGATTGATGATGATGATGGTTCTGCTGCGATGCGATTACTGTTATGAAGGAGGCTTTCAAAATACACCAACGCATCTTTCAATTGTTGTTTCGCCACTTCACTGTGTATAGAATCTTCTTCGATCGTATCACTCTCATGCGAAGGGCCCAGATCGCTCTCCAATTGTACTGCCTCCATTTTTCCGTTTGTTTAACAAGGTGTACCAAAGCTTTCACGTACGCACTGATTTTCGACGATGTTATAAGTTGCGCTAGGGACCACATCTGCCTTCTTTCGAAGTTAGCAGGCAACTACGCTGTTATGTGGCAGCTCGATTCGGCCCATTCAACATCTGTCCTTCAAGTGTAATGAGCGAGTAACGGAGTTTATATTTCATACCTGCCACAGCAAATTTGTGTTCGTGGGGTCTCTATTCTAATTCGAACGTTTGATTTACACTATACGTATTCGTTTCGGAATATTGTTTCTACATCTTCCATTAACTATACGTGGTAAACATTATGAAGACAATTAATAACATTTGTGAAATACAACTTTGTTTGCGGAAAACATAATGATGTTCAAAGTCGCCAGTTTTTCCACGACAAACTACTTTCAACAACTTATTATATGCATAATTGTTGCAACTGATTGCCGGGAATTTTTATGTGTGTGTGTGTGTGTGTGTGTATGTACATTTGAATTACAAAAAACAAATAATAAAAAAAAGTTGCATGGCGCGAGACTCAATCCGGCGACCTTCGGATTAGGAACCCGAGCACTTACCGCTGCGCCGCGACGCTGTAGAAAATTACTAATCGTAGAGAGTATTTCACCGCAACGGTTTCTTTTAACTGTCGATTTTGTTGACAACGGCTGAGAAGTGCATCTTGGTGCTTTGCCACATTACACCCCTGGCCATGAGCTTTTATTATGCGCAGTATGAACTGAATCTGAATTTCACAATTGGCGGCCTCCCCTTGTTAGTCATTGTTGCACAGAGCACTCAGGTTTTAGGTCCACACCAGCAGTGCCGTGCTGCACTGGACCTCTTTTCTTGGTTTTGCGCTGCTTAACAGTGGTGTTAAAAGAATGTAATTGTAGAGTCGTGAATAACTAATGAACTGCAATACAGTAGTAGTGTACAGGCTCTTTTACGCATTACACACTTAATTATTAAGTATGTTCTAAGATTTGTTTCTGTTTCCGCGTTTAGGCACTTTCTGCTTTATACACAAAATCAGCATATAAAAATGCACTGAATGTGTCCTAACTGAAATACTTGTACAGTTTGAGCAGATTTCCAAATTACAGATGTGCCAATGTGAGCAAGTTTTACTGTAATTTCATAATATTTACCTGCAGCTGTATCCATACTCCACAACTCATCTTATGGTATGTGGTGAAGAATACCACCGCCACTCTGCTTCTTTCCTGTTCCAGTCACAACAGGTGTGTGAGAGGAACAGTTGTTGGTATGCATCCATATGAGATTGAATTTTTCTAATTTTACCTTCACAGCCTTATCAAGGGATATATGTACGAGAAAAGAATACATCGGTTGACTCCTCTAGGAACGTACACTCCCGAAATACTAACAATAACACCACCATGATGCACAATGTCCCTCTTTTAGCATCTGGTACTTGAATTGGATGAACATCTCTGTGACACTTTAAAGCTTACGCAATGAACCTGTGATGAATCAAGCTACTCCTCTTTGGATCATCTCTATTTCTTTGATTAAAAGTGTCTGGTATGTGTCCCAGACAGACACAGTCAAACAAAAGTCTTATAAACTAACTTCTTCATGGGTGGGCTACGCTTCCTGAGGAGCCTTTTAATGAATCACAGTGCAGTACCTACCTTTCCTGTAATTACTTTTCTGTGGTTGTTCTACTTAAATCATTCCAAACTTATACTAGTATTTCAATGACGGTTCTGCAATCATGTTTCAAACAAAAATGAATCTTTCTGCCTATTTATGTACAAAAGTCAGATTTGTCTACGTTGCAGTTCAACTGTCAGCATCTGTACCAAGTGTCTATATCCTGCACATCTTTCTGCATTTCACTACACTTCTACAGCTTGGTAGTTTCCAAGTACATAAAACGAAGAGTGTCATGAAGCTTCTGACTGTATCCACTAGGTCATTTGTACAGGCTGCCCCCACTGGAATGGTCAATATTCAAGGATATGACAGGAACAATAAATCAAAGCAAAAAAGTATACTAAATGTGCATTCTAAAGGCATACTTTAATAACTATGAGTACTTCTCCATCTACGTTACTGTGAAAGACATATCTTCTAGTGAACAAGTGCTCTTAGCTCTTCTGGTATGCATTGTACAGCCCATGTTTACTACACAATTCTTTCTTGTTTTGGTCCATACTACCTCATCCCAAAACATGAAAAGCAAAGAGCTTGCAGTAGAACAGATTTGTTGCACAGTACCGAAGATGCAAAAGTGCTCACACCTGTTAAGGCATGCATTTTAGAGCCCATGTTTACTACTTTTTTGCTTCTCCTTTATACTCCGCTACAGAACTTCCTGGCACTTTTGGAGACAAAACACAGCAAAAAAATGAGTTTTGGAAAGACCTTTGATGCACTGCAGCATCTATGCTGAATATTTTCAAATTATGAAAGTATAAATATGAATTCCACCAAACATAAGCACATTAGTTTCCCTAAGTACCGAAATCGAGAATGCGATGCACTCTTGTCAGCTAAGCTAATCATAGCTCACATCACATTAACTTGCCAGCAAATGACAGCAGACATTCAGAGCATAGGACATGTGATGTAGCCAGCCAATAGCAACATCACTGTTAAGTAGCGGGAACACGCAAACAGGAAAAGTTCATGGTTTAAATCAATAAACACATAGTATAGCTACAAGAAAATCTTTCACTTATAATATTAGTCTTTTTTGTGTGTCTAACCTTTTCAGATACATCAAACACAAACGTGCCAGCAAAATTTTAAGTGATGACATAAATATCTGGTCTTCTGGGCCCGAAATTTTGTAAGTGGCTGGTCCTCAAAGTGTAAAGTTATGACTGAGAGTCAAATGCTCTGTGATTTAAGATATTCATCCCACATTCTCACACTTAATTCATTTTGCATAAAAGGAAATTTACTTTGAAAGTAATGCTTCTCAAACCACAATTCACATTATTTTCCTGCGACCTGTTAGAAATTTAGACAGCTGTGATGCCATGCTCATCAAAGGCAGTTTGTTGTTACAAAGTATTGCATAGCCTTCGACCTAAAACTTTTCACACATTTTGCTGACGCTTGTGTGAGCACTGTTTTTTGCTCGTGGAGGTAAAAAAAGAAGAGAGATGGTGCTATAGACTATTCTGTGCGTTGTTTTGAAGCCAGAGCCAGCCACCATATTAAATAGCCCAAAACATTCGTGTACTACGGTTTACAATTGCTTCTGGTTCATTATTTCGGTCATGTGCATGCAACAACTGTTTTAAATACTAAAAATTACAGTGCGTATATGTATAACTTAGTGTCAGGAAAGCAACTTCAAACGTTTTCCTGTTCTTGAGTGCGTATTTGTTCTAGTGGCCTCATTAATGTAACTTGTTTTTTGATGATATATTTTGTACAACGGAGAAGAGAAGGAACTGAAGTGAAAAGCATGCTTTCGTAATCCATTTAATTCCAGTTTTACAGTATTTGTATCGACAGCAAATGAAGCTGGAACTCCAAAACCAGTGCTTGTCTCATTACTGGTACTGTCTTGTTCGTCACATTTTCAGCTTTGAAGTCGTATGAATACCATATTTAATGTTCATGTTTCCGAAAAATTTATCTACATGTACACTTCTAGCTCATAAAAGTGGAAACGTAAGGAAAGAAGCAAAGCATGCTATCATATTATCTTGTGCATGTCAACAAAGTTAATGATCACCGAAATGTCAAAGAAACAGAACTGCATAGAGATATACCTCCATCCAGAATAGAGTTCTCGTTTCATTAGATTGTCAATGCATTAGTTTCAGTGTAGTTTACTAAATTTCTCTCTCTGACATCCTATTTACAATGCATCTTTCAGTGTATGACCACTAATAATAGCAATATACCGGGTAAAAAAAGATAGGATTTTTCAAAAATGTCCCAGCACTATGCAGTTCTATAAATGTGATTAAGGATTTGGACGTAAATGCTTCCACCCCATAAAGCTGACTTTTTTTTAAAATTATAAATGATTGCACAACATGTGACATACACACCTATCTTTGCAACAGTAGCCTATTTCCTTCTTTTCCTGGAATATTTATCGTCAGTGACTCTATCAGTTTTTCACCAATAACAAAACATATCTCAAGTAAATCAAAGACAGATAGATGGTAGTGATTCCTACCCCTCAGCATTTATACATTGCAATAATATATAGTCTTCTGTGGAGCAGGAGAAAGCTGTCAAAGAAAAACATTTTTAGTTTAGTTTCAAATTCTATTTTGCTGTCCGTCAGGCATTTTATATCAAGGGGTAAGTGATCAAATATTTTGGCTGCAGTATTGTGAACCCCTGCTTGTGCTACAGACAACCTTAATTCTGGTATTGTAATAAAGTACATCATTGTTCCTGTTGAAGTGCAGTTGATTACTTACAACAAACTTCATGACTATATTGTGAAGTGGACAGATTGCTACTCGCACACCGAGTAGCATCCAAGCATGACAAAAAGAATGTTCATATTTGTTTTTGGCCAAAGCTTTCTTCAGAAAGGAAGCAAAACACACACACACACAAATTCATATAATCACACACACAAACCACAACCAAACACAAGATTGCTGTCTCCAGCTGTTTTAACCAGATTCTTTTTTAAAAAAGAGGGAGAAAATGTGAACAATGAATAATTATCGCCGGGAGGAATTTAGAGCGTGAGATGCTGCACCAACAATCGGCATGGTCATATAGCCATGTGATGTGTGGGAACAAGACTGTTGATTCAGTGTGACTCGGATGTCGGAACATTCGCGGTCTGGAAGGCAATGAAAAACACAGGAAAGAAGAAAAGTGAAAACACAGGAAAGAAGAAAAGTGAACAGCGCAACCATAATTCATGTATACAAAAGATGGTCCTCCTTGAAGAGCTCCACTTATGAATGAAATATGACTCCCTTAAACTTTAAATTATGACTGGATTGATTAGTACACCTGTAAATGACAAAAGCTAGCTTTTTTGGTGAAACAATTATCAGGGCTGCCCAGAAAGTAATGCACCGCATTTTCTTTTCACAACCGAAAACTATCCTATGAATACGAAACATTACGTATGTAGTATTTGAAGCATCCTGAGTGAGCACACAAAGTTTCTGTCACTTCCAATGTAATAATGTAGCTGCAGGGCAGTTTCAGAGTGGCGTCTGTAGGTGATGTAAGTTACAAGCAACGTGTTATCATTAAATTTCTCACTGCAGAGAAATAAACTGTAGGGAATATTCACAAATGCTTGTGCAAAGTCTATAGAGCACCTGCTGTCGACAGAAGTACTGTTAGTCACTGCGCATGGAGGGTGAGGTCATCAGAAGGCGGTTCGGCAGAGCTCCACAATTTGAAGCAGTCAGAGAGACCATCCACTGCTGTCACACCTGAGTTGTTGCAGCGAGCTGAGGTTGTCATTTGTGAGGACAGATGCCTTACGACTTGGCTGTCGGCGCTGCATCTCTCAATCAGAAAAGGAAGTGTGGATGCAATTATCCACACTCTTGGATAATCAAAAGTGTGTGCAAGATGGATCCCACAGTGTCTAACAGTGGATCACAAATGACACAGAAAAAAACATTTGTCTTGATCTTTTGCAATGATTTGAAGCTGTGGGGGAGGCTTTCTTGTCCCTGAATATGACAAGTAATGAAACCTGGATTCACCATTTTGAGCCCGAAACAAAATGACAGTTGGATGGAATGGCGCCATTCCCCCTCCCCGCAACAGAAAAAATTCAAAGCAACTGCTTCTGCTGGTAATCTCATGATCACCATGTTCTGGGACTGTGAAGATGTGATTCCACAAGCCAGTACGATAATTCAGAAGCACATGACAACACATTAACAAATTCAAGACGTGCTTCTGGCAACTTCGGCGGCACAGTGAGCCAGGAGATATTTTGCTGCAACGTGATAACCCTTGGCCCCACACAAGTCTGAGGACTGCTGAACACATTGCAAAATAGGGCTGAACAGTATTACCCCATCCACCCTACTGCCCTGACCTAGTCCCCTCAGACTTCCACTTTTTTGGGCTATTCTTCGTGGAAGACATTTTGAGGACAATGACAATGTAGTTCACGCAATGGAGCTCTGGCTCCATCACTAGGACAAGGATTGGTACCAACAGAGCATACAGGCCCTTGTATAATGCTGGAGTAAGGCCATAGAACGGGATGGAGATTACGTGGAAAAATAGGGTGTGTAGATAAAACACCCTTATTTCGTGTTCACATTATGTTAAATAAAGAATTGTTGAAGAAAAAGATGAGGTGCATTACTTTCTGGGCAACCCTTGTACATCTCCACACCATCAAAGCACCAGATGCCATTTGGGATATGACCATAAAAGTCGATAGGTATCCCTAACTGTCAAAATTGGGCACAGGCACATCGGAGTGACTTCACAGCAAAATATCACTGCCGTGACCAATGCAGATATAAATGTGGAGAAACTAATGTTTGGGTTTATGTAAGATGGCAGACATTGGCTTCAAGTTGGTGCCATTATGACAACTTCCATCTTTTTTTTTACATCCATGGTTTTGCTGTTGCCAATGACACATTTTCATTGTAACTTATGATTTATATTGGTGTTCTTCTCTATTTTATATTTTACTGTTGCAATATTATTCTGCAGTAGCAGGCTAAAGTAAAATTCTTTGTTAGAGTATCAGTTCTTAGCAGTCAAAATTACAAAAATTTAACTCAAAACTTAAACAATGCAAAATTCCCAGAATTTTGCATTCTGTTGGGCCCACAGCATAGTATAAGACATAGTAGAAATGAATTCTCCAAACTAGCTGCAATAAGGTAATATATTTCTTTAAATATTTTAAATGACAGGCCTGTTTCAGCTTATTGCCATGACGACGTGACTTGCGAAAATAAGACTGGGAAGATTATCTTTATGTAAATTGTGGCTGTTTTAAGTGTACAATTGCATTCATATTTATATCTAGTTGGGAGTGATGACCATATCCATCGATAGTAAATTTTTTCTGTAATGTCTTGGTAAATATATCACTTTTTGTAGTTACGAAACTTAAAAATGTTTTTTTTTTTTTTAGATATTTTGATAGTTGTTTACTACAATGCTATATGTTTACAAATTATATACAGCTTACCAGAGATGATGTTACATTTCAATGTTCTTCCTTTGAATTTTATCTATGGTCTGTGTAAATTTTGTTTACCACATGACTATTTCTTTTTGTAATACAGGGTGATTCAAAAAGAATACCACAACTTTAAAAATGTGTATTTAATGAAAGAAACATAATATAACCTTCTGTTATACATCGTTACAAAGAGTATTTAAAAAGGTTTTTTTTTTCACTCAAAAACAAGTTCAGAGATGTTCAATATGGCCCCCTCCAGACACACGAGCAATATCAACCCGACACTCCAACTCGTTCCACGCTCTCTGTAGCATATCAGGCGTAACAGTTTGGATAGCTGCTGTTATTTCTCGTTTCAAATCATCAATGGTGGCTGGGAGAGGTGGCCGAAACACCATATCCTTAACATACCTCCATAAGAAAAAATCGCAGGGGGTAAGATCAGGGCTTCTTGGAGGCCAGTGATGAAACGCTCTGTCACGGGCTGCCTGGCGGCCGATCCATCGCCTCGGGTAGTTGACGTTCAGGTAGTTACGGACAGGTGAGTGCCAATGTGGTGGCGCTCCATCCTGCTGAAATATGAATTGTTGTGCTTCTTGTTCGAGCTGAGGGAACAGCCAATTCTCTAACATCTCCAGATACTGTAGTCCAGTTACAGTAACACCTTCGAAGAAAAAGGGACCAAAAACTTTATTGGCTGAAATGGCACAGAAAACGTTCACCTTAGGCGAGTCACGTTCATACTGAGTTGTTTCCCGCGGATTCTCAGTGCCCCATATACAGACATTGTGACGGTTGACTTTCCCGTTAGTGTGGAAAGTTGCTTCATCACTAAACACAATCTTTGAAACGAAAGATCCATCTGTTTCCACTTGAGCAAGGATAAAATCACAGAAATCGATTCTTTTAATCTTATCAGCTGCAGACAGTGCTTGAACCAATTTCAGACGATAAAGTTTCATAACTAACCTTTTTCGTAGGACTCTCCATACAGTTGATTGTGGAATTTGCAGCTCTCTGCTAGCTCTGCGAGTCGATTTTCCTGGGCTGCGAACAAATGCTTGCTGGATGCGTGCTACATTTTCATCACTCGTTCTTGGCCGTCCAGAACTTTTCCCTTTGCACAAACACCCATTCTCTGTAAACTGTTTATACCAACGTTTAATACACCACCTATCAGGAGGTTTAACATCATACTTCATTCGAAATGCACGCTGAACAACTGTCGTCGATTCACTTCTGCCGTACTCAATAACACAAAAAGCTTTCTGTTGAGCGGTCGCCATCTTAGCATCAACTGACGCTGACGCCTAGTCAACAGCGCCTCAAGCGAACAAATGTACAACTAAATGAAACTTTATAGCTCCCTTAATTTGCCGACAGATAGTGCTTAGCTCTGCCTTTTGTCGTTGCAGAGTTTTAAATTCCTAAAGTTGTGGTATTCTTTTTGAATCATCCTGTATATTATATCAATAAAGTTTTCGAGATTCTTCGAGAATGTTTATGTCCTTTCAGTATTTTGTGTAATATTTCTAACATAGTTTGATTTTCTCGGCTTTGTGGTGTTGAGTTTTCAGATGTATATATAAGCTTGATTAATTACTATCATTGTTTCTAGTGTGTTCTTTAAATCTGATGTTAAAATTTCATCTGGTTTGACCAATACAGAAAGTGTTGCAATCAACACAGGTGATTTTGTATATTCCAGAAGTGGCATATTTTGGTTGTGCTTGAATGTAATTTCGTTATGAGGTAGTTACTGTATGGAAAGCCAGTTGCACGTGTATGGATTTAAATAGTGCATTTATCTTATTTGATATTTGCCCTAGGTATAGTGCTAAGTATATAGGTTGTTCTATGTTTTGTTAAGGTTTCTCTGGTAGGATGTATGTCATTATGTATAGTGATCGTTTTCAGTTTAGTGTGTTTATAATTTTTGTTATTATATCTGGACCAAACTCATTTTTGTAGGCTATGTAACAGAGTGTTTTCATTTCTTTTTGTTTAGCTGGTTGTTTTAGAGGTAAACTGATTACTCTATTAATCATGAGGTGGAAGAAGGCATGCATTTGTGTTGTAGGGTGGCAAGAGTTTGCATTTATTGTATTATTTGTGGTGGTAGATTTTCTTGTGTGTCAAATCTGTTGCAATTGATTTTTCTAATTTTCACATAAAGATAGTTTATTAATTGTCTATTTCCAATTCCATAGTAAATTTGATGTTGGGATGGAGGTCGTGCTGAGTGTTATTGACATCTATATTGTTTGTGTCAATCAGTATTAACGTCATCTACACTTCTATAATAGTAGATGATCTTATTAAGTACTGGCCATTGTGAACTGGCAAAGTTTTCTTCTAATATACTGAGAAATATATCTGCAATCTGCATATATCTGCAATTGTGCCACCTACACAGTATCTCATAGCTACTTGAAATATGGCATCCCGGCTAAGACACCAGTTGAAATATTGTATCCCGGACGAGACACAAGTTGAAAATATGGTCGCTATTTTTTATTTACTTAAATTTGCCATATTTCGTGACAGTACCTTTTCCGTTAAGACGTTTGCAAGGCGATATTAGTCTTGGCTTCAGTTGTCTAAGTATGATTCCACAATGCATCTTTGTCGGCTGCAGAAATGACATGGTTCAACGTGTTCGCCTCATTTTGGTGTTTCAAGTACCATTTCTTCAAATGTAGTTTCTTTTTTTATGGTTAATACAAAAAAAAATAGTAACATAATTCAAAATTATTTATGACGGCGACCTTCACATTCTTCTTCCGTCAACACACACCAAGAGTTCACTGCCGACTGACTATAGTCAAAGACGACTCCAACGTCAAAGATATTTTACACAACACACAAGCTTCCACTTGTAATGTCTCTTTGCTATTCTTCGATACATTTACTAATAGTAATCAATATGCTTTCACTCTCAAAAACAGAAGTAAATTAACATATAATAAGGCAAATTATAATAAATTCTGACAAAAAATATAAGAAAACATTTACAATTCGGTATCGACAAATACGGTAAAAAGAATAACATCTCCCAGATCCATACATACTCCATCTGATTGGATGTAGATTTTCCCACTGAATTCAAAATAATTTTGTGATAAAAGTCATTTTATGGAGATTTATGATTTCATAAAATTCTCTATTGGTTCTGGTACTGGTGTGTTGGTATATAGATTTGTAATGAAAAAAGAGACAAATATAGCATTAGGTGGAATTTGTATGTTTTTTATTGCTTTGGTTAAAGTACAGGAATTTTTTGTGGTACATTTTTTGATGTATGTATGCAGCGCTGATAGTAGTGAATTCAATTTTTTTTCTTATCAAATAATGAGGGATATTGCTATAATTCACAATTGGGTGGATTGTAGTCGATATGCTATATATCTCTGGTTGAACATGTAACATTGGTGTGCGTGGATTCATAACAAAACATGATCTCTTTTCATATCCCATTAATACCACATCGAAATTTTTAATACTTTTCTTTAGTTGTACTATATATTTGTTTGTAGGGTTTTGTGGTAGTTCCGTAATGTTGTTAGTTTCAAAAAATTTCATAAATTTATTAATGTAGTTATTGTGGTTGATTATAATGGTACAATTTCATTTGTCCAATTTTACTGCAACTGCATCGTCTATTTCTTGCTTCAGTTACGACGGAGCAAAAATGTGGATGAAGCAAGAAATAAAGGGCAAATTGCACTGCACAGGTTTTTTGAACCTTAGAACTGTACATAGCACACCTACGCTTAAGTAACTGTGTAACTCCATTGATGATTGGCTACATTTCTAAATTTATAGATAGATTCATGCGGTGTTCTTGTAAACAAGCTAGAAATATACATAATACCAAGTTTAATTAGCTAACTGGTAGAGGATTATGAATCTCCATTCCAATTTCATACAAGGATAAAAAATCTTACAAATATTAACTTCACAGATGACAAATCTGATCTACTTACAGAAGGCTTGGAATATAATTTAGAATCTAAGTTACACAATAATTCCTTAAAATGTCTAACAGCCATTACAAAAGTAGCAGCTCATATGGCAAGTCAGTCAATTACAATGCAAAACAAACAACAGTTAATATACCAAAAATTCTGGAAAAGAAAGGGAAAATACATAAAAAACAAAAGCTGAATCCATCATCCTCAAAGCCATAAATCAAAAATTACAAGCAAATGATGCAACAGTATTGAAATTGGACAAAGGAAATTGTACCATTATAATCAACTACAGTAACTACACAAATAAAGTTATCACATTTTTTGAAAGTAACAACATCACAGAACTACCACATAACCCAAGAAACAAATATACAACACAACTAAAGAAAAGTACTAAAAATTGCTATGTAATAGTAACAGAATATTTTTAAAAAATCGTGTTTTTTTATGAACCCACACACACCAATGTTACATGTTCAACCAAAGACACATAAAATAGAGACTCCGATCCACCTAATAGCCCTTGTTATTTAATAAGCAAAAACTTGAATGCACTACTAAAGGAGCTGTATACATACAACAGGAAATGTACCACAAAAACTTAACGTACTTTAACAAAAGCAATAAAAGACATACAAATTCCACCTAATGCCATATTTGTCCATTTTGACATTACAAACCTATATACCAACACACCAGTACAGGAACCAATAGCAGATAGATGAAATTTAAGGGAAAATATGAACAAAATGTAACATCATTTCTGATAAGGTGTATGTACTTTGTAAACATGTAGCTTCATAGTAAAGAATTGTCAAAATGTCTGCCAAAAACATATTTTTATGCTTCTTAACTGCAAACAGTAATATAATTACCAAGACATGACACACAAAAATTCACTATAGACGCAATACATCATCACTTCCAACTAGACATAAGTCATCTGTAAACATAAAACAGCCACAATTTACATAGAGATAATCTTACCAATTTTATTTTAACAGGTTATTTCATAATTTTAGTGTCAGATTCCACTCGTCAGTTTTGACCAATGACATCATACCTAAGGCAAAGACACTGCATACAGGCAATCTATGAAAGGAACGGATCATACTCGTAAACAAATGAATGTAGCATGCAATAAAATTACACTTATCTCTAACATGATTGTTATTTACGCACAAATTACATCTAAACAAGTTGAATATAATGAAAATAAATAAGAGAAAGAATAAAATTATGTCTGACTAGAACTATCATCATTATTTATGTGAGTAGAGGGGCACAGAAAACCATTAACCCTCCTAATACAGTGGGGTCTATAATAACCTCAGGCCGCAATTTTCTGTAAAATATACCTTATTTCCTATTCCTAAAAATTATGAAAATTCAGAGTTTTCCTGAATTAAGTAATGGCTTCGTAATATATTAATATAACTTTTTGAAAATATTTAGTTTTGCAGAAAATCAAGAGAGAACCACTGAATACCATTGGGGTTAAATGCAACCCCATTTCTCTCTTGCGGTATTATTATCCAATAATGCTGCATTGAATCCGTAACTGTTGCTGTATTTCTTTGTTTTATTCTTGTAAATATTGTTGTAACGTGTGATTGTTGCCAATACTTTATAAGCAGACAGTTACTTGTTCCATACAAGTGGAGACTACTATTGTGTGTGTTGCTTTTAGTGGAAAATGTCTTGTCACCTTTCCGAAGACGAAGTGCTTGAAATATTGCTGCAGGATAATCCTCTATCTGGAGAATCAAATAGTGATATCAGCGATATAGTTTCTGATGTCTCGTGCAGCGGTATTTTTGTAAATGTGCGCTAGGGTCTAGCGCCAAGATATACCCTTTGTATTTTTCATTTTTTTTATTTTGTGTAGGTCTAAAAACAAAGAAGAATTGTGGCACAAACACGAGTTGAGAAGGGCTTGTGAAAGAGAAGAGAGAAGGAACACAATGCGAGTAACATCAGGTCCAACAAAATTCGCAGTGAAAAATGTAGACTCCATAGAATCAGCTTTTCAGTTGTTTCTTAGGAGAAACATTGTTGATGTAATTCTAAAGTGGACTAACAAAGAGGGTAGTCTTGTTTACGGTAGTAAATGGAAACCAGTAGATGCCATTGAACTGAAGTGCTTTATCGGTGTCTTGATCCTAGCAAGTGCTTACAAGGCCCATAATGAAGCAGTTACACATCTGTGGAACAAAGAGGATGGTAGACCCATTTTTAGTGAAGCAATGGCTAGAAATCGCTTCACGCAAATTTCAAGGTGCATCCGATTTGATGATATGTTAGATGTCACAACTATGCTCCTGACAAGCTGGCTCCCATTAGAGAAATATTTGAAATGTGGGTACACATATTTCAAGAATCATACGTTCCTCACAGCAACGTACAATCGATGAACAACTTGTGGCATTTCGTGGAATATGTCCATGTCAGCAATATATTCCTTCAAAACCAGGAAAATGTTGGTTGAAATTATGGGCTGTATGTGATAGTGCAACGTCTTACGTTCTCAATCTCCAAGTTTACACTGGATGACAAGAAAATGAATCTCATGAAGTTGGTCAAGGCAAGAGAGTTGCTTTAGATATGGTGAAAGGCTTAGAAAACAGTGGCAGAAATGTAACAACAGACAAATTTTTCACTAGCCTTAGTTTGGCGAGAGAACGTCTGAAAATCAATCTCACACTCTTAGGAACAATTAGAAAAAATAAAGGAGATCTACCACAAGCTTTCACTCAGACCAAAGGTCGAGTCACATATTCATCTATTTTTGGATTCCAACAGCATGCTTCAATTGTTTCATATTGACCGAAAAAGGTAAAAGTTGTAACTTTGCTCAGTACAATGCATTCAAGGAAGGAAGTGGAAGATCGTGAAGAATGCAAGCCAGTAATGATTCCAGATTATAATAAAACAAAATCAGGATTAGAACGTACACTACAAAGAGGATGAGCAGAAGGTGGTCAATGGTATTATTTTACAACATGATTGATATCAGTGCACTGAATTCATTTATCATATGGCTACATCTTACACCAGACTGGGCAGAAAGGGCCAACTACAAGAGACGGGCATGTCTCATTGGAAAGCAGCTCGTCGGAAGAAATCCAGACAAAATTATTTCCCCAGTACTTCCATCAACAGCACAGCCAAAAAAAGAGGAAGGTGTCCGTTTTGTAAAAGGTCTGAGGACAGAAAGGTCACCAATAAATGTTCAAAATGTGGATGTTCTGTGCATAAAAATCACTCCGCAATTTATTGCTGTAAGTGTAATGCATCATAAATGTCAATTCGGAATTTAATCAAAAATGTTTGTAGTTTCATGAGAATCGTTTGTAAATTTTATGTAAATAAATAATTTTAAAAAATATGCATTTTAATGTAATGTAATGTCACTGACATAATGTTTTAGATTGTGTAAAAAATAAGGAATGTGATTTTATTCTACCATTATTAAAACTCTCCTTAGTAAAAAATAAATTCTGTTGGGGTCACTAAAGACCCCAATGGTACTCAGTGTAACAAAAAATACTCAGTATTAGAAGGGTTAAACTGCCTTACAGTTAGTGTATGGTGGAAACACACTGTATTAATTTTAATAGTACTTATTTGTTCAAATGGGAGAAGTGCAGGGAAGTTGAGAGTTTTGGCAGGGAGAAACTAAATTACAACAGAACAGAAAAATAAAGCAAATGATAACAAATACGAATTACTAATATCAAATATAGAGAAATCGACACCTACGGGGTGTGGGGGGTGGGGGTGGGGTGGGGGTGGGGGTGGGGGTGGGGGGGGGGGAGGGGGGGGGGAGAGAGAGTGAGAGAGAGAGAGAGAGAGAGAGAGAGAGAGAGAGAGAGAGAGAGAAGAAGAAAACAAATATTGGAATGGAATTGATTAACTAGAACTGACCTATATACAAGGTCAATTCTAGATATTGATTGCGATATTTATAAATTTTTCGCAGAAGTACAGAGAGCAGTTACGAGTGTAGAAATGGTACTATATTTAATACACGTCCTGGAAAAACTATCTGATTAATGAATCATCAAATAGTTGGAATTGGTAACTAGAACTGACCTACATATGAGGTCAATTCTAGTTACCGATTCCAATATTAGCAACTGTTGCGGTAGTTCAGAGAACAATTACAAGTGCATTACTCTTATTACATTTGACAAAACTGCTGTAAAAACTATCTGATTAGTTATTAATCGATTAGGTGGAATTGGTAACTAGAATTGACCTATATAGGTAGTCAATTCTAGTTACCAATTCCAATAATAACTTCTTCATGGTAGTTCATGGAGCAAGCAGTACTACTGAAATCTCATCACATTTCAGGGCACAAACCTGCAGCAAAAACATCCTACGTTATGAACAAAGAATGGTTGGAATTGGTGACTAGAATTGAGATACATAGGAAGTAGGTTCTACTTACCAGTTCCAACTATTCAACCATAGAATGGTGGAAATTGGTAACTAGAATTGACCTATATATGCAAAACAATATGCATAATGAACCATGGAATGTTTGGAAACATTAACTACAACTGAGCTATACACATACATTCTAGTTATACGTTACATGCTTTCCATGGTAAATAACATGTTAATACATGACAATTGTAGTTACTGATTCCACAATTCATTATTTTTCAACCTCTTTGCAGTAATTACGTGCAGCAGTGTGTTGTAGTATTTCTATTCCGCTGTTACTTTCTGTACTGCTGCAATAAAGAAATTGTTTCTTTTTCATGGTAGTACAGAGAGGAAAGAAGCAATGGAAACACTGAAAGAAACCACTGTGAACACACACGCTAAGAACGCAGAACTTGCATACCTTGGAATCGGCAAAGGATTCCCTTATATAGGGCAAATTTACTAATTCATCTCAAACCACATTATTGTCCAAAGTAGTAAAGAAAGCATTTCCAAAAATGAAAATATTCAAAAACATCACTGCACAATAAAAAAAGGGAGGAAAAAGAAAGCAAAAAAGACAAAATTTTGGAACTGATAACTACATTATAAGTGTAATTGTAAACAGAAAACAGCCACAATTGACATAGAGACCACCTTACCAATTTTATTTTCGCAGGTAACTTCATAATGGCAGTAAGCTGAAACGTGCTTGTTGTGTAAAATAATTAAAGAAATACATAACCTTATTGCAGCTGATTTTGAAGCATTCATTTTCATTATTCCCAGAATTCTTAAATATTTTCAGGTTTTTGCCAGTTTTCTCTAGGACAAAAAATTTTTCTGGGATTTCCCTGTTGTTCCAGGGACACACCATACGTACTGTGAAAATTCTGCTCTATATAGTGTGAAAATTAATTGTCCTGTAGTACTATCTCAGGTACAATGCATTTAATAATGGAAAATCCAGGATGGAATGTAACAATATTATGTGAAGGAAAGTTGCTACTAACCGTACAGCAGAGATGCTGAGTCGCAGATAGGCACAACAAAAAGACTCTCACAATTAAAGCTTTCACCCATTGACCTTCCTCAACAATACACACACACACACACACACACACACACACACACACACATGCTAACGCAACTAACACACACGACAGTGAGGTTTCAGTTGCCTGAGACTGAAGTCGTGTGTGTGTGTGACAAAGGCCAATGGCTGAAAGCTTTAATTGTGAAAGTCTTTTTGTTGTGCCTATCTGTAACTCAGCATCTCTGCTGTATGATGAGTAGCGACTTTCCTTCTCATAATACTGTACAATGAATTTACTTTTACACCTGAAGATTTCCTTCCATTAAGGGTGGCTTCATGTATTCTGTTTGCTCGTAACTCTCCTATCCAATCACAATCTGATATTCTGCACACTTTTGAATTTCGTTCATAAGGTAACAGCGCTGAACTGTACTGAACTATTTCCTGATGTCAAGGAACACAGCACTAACTTTGATACTAGTATCTACTGCCCACTGGGTAGTGTATGCCTAATTTCTTAAGAGGAGTCCTTTAATTCTTCACCCAATAGCAGAGGTCAAGAAATCTGCATCCAAAGTCATCACAAAATCATCTGACCCTCTGGTTTATGTCTTTAACGTTGTCCTGCACCAAAGAACTGTGATCAGTTCTAGGAGCAATGCTGCAAAATGCTAGCTCAGCTTCCACCATGCAGATGAGGTGAGCTGGCTTCACCAATGCAGCCAGCTACCTTAGAAACCAAGGATGGCCTGTGAACATAGGCAGAAGGCATCAATCAAGGCAACACGAGAAACCATTTGCAGCTGGCTGCGTTCAGTGCATCAACAGCTGCCAGCAGAGTTTCTTCCAAGTCTCGAACAAAACCCCCTGGAATGAAAGGAGTGGAAACTGGCCTTCCTTCCTTTCTCGCCTGCTGTTTCGCGAAGTAATTCTATCAACTGTATAACAATGAAGTTACAATGACCAGCAATCACTTTCTCTGACCTTCTTAGGATAGTTAAGGAGGATCGGCTCCAGTCCCAACAGATTTAACGTGCATTGCTGTTTCAGACATTCTTTCAGCAGTAGGCCAGGCTTCAAATATGATTTTAAGGTGTAAGAGGACATCCACCCAGAGATTGCTGATGCTGCCACTGTCTACCACTCACACTCAGGTGAGTGCCAACCAACCAGGTCAATTGTATTGGGAAGCACTTCGACATCAGAGATCCCAGTCAACACTACAGGCACCAGATGGGCCAAAGCATTTGTCTAAGGTGCGACTAAGTCACCTCAGGCAAAGGCAGCAATCGAAGCCAAACAACCACAAATTACAAAATGGTTTAGGCCAAAAACAGAAGCTTTGATGGAAGCAGAACTGTGTCAACCACTCAAAACCATCTCTGCTACTGAAAATTGCGTGCAAGAAACCACACACAAAAATAAAATCTTGGCCAATTTTTTAGGGTTAAGTGCTGTGTCAGAAATACCTTTAGAAAAGAAATTAATTAAACCCTTAACTGAAAAGTCACAAAGTTCATCATTTCTTGTATTACACCATAATGTCCAGTCATTCAGAAATAAGATTCAAATGCTGGAAGTGTTACTTCAGTCTCAAATAAATCCAGATGTAATACGTATTACCGAACACTGGCTGTCTAAAGAAGAAATTCAGTCAACCTCTATTCCAAGGTACTCATTAACAAGCTTCTATTGTAGGAATTTCTCCACACATGGCGGTACTGCTATATTCGTAAAGGACCAGATAAAATTCAGTGAGGTAGGCCTAAATGAACAGATTGCATTATCTGAAGATAAGGAATTTGAGGTTTCTATGGTTAAGCTGCCAGAACTAAACTATATAATTATAAATGTATACAGAGCACCAAGTAGTAATATTCCAAATTTTATGACCAAATTAGAAGTTCTGCTGAATAGTGTCAGCTCATTAAATATGAGAATAATACTTTGTGGCGATTTTAACATTGATTTATCAAAAAACAGTAATGCTAAACTTGATTTGTTAAACATGACCAAATCCTTTAATATGATCCCCACAATACACTCTCCAACAAGATCAACAGAGCATACTGATTCAATAATTGATCAAATCTTCATAACTGATACTGGTTACAAATTCACTGGCGAAGTACTGAGCATGGGATACAGTGACCATGATGCTCAGCTACTGAGCGTTGACATGGAAAATAGTAAAATCAGCCCCAAAAAAGTATTTCAACGAAGAAACTTTTCAGATGGCAATATTAGGATTTTTAACTTCCTATTAGCTAAGGAAAATTGGGACAGTGTTTACATGCAAACAACTGTTGATAATATGTTCTTAAGTTTCCATAACACCTTCCTTTATTACTTTAATACAGCATTTCCTTTTGAAACAAAAACTTCAAGCAATCAAAATAGAAAGTCGTGGGTAACAAAAGGAATCAAAATTTCTAGTGAGAGAAACAGATTTCTCCAATATTGCTCCAAAAAATACATAGTCACTGAAGAATTTTCTGACTATTGTAAAGCCTACAAAAAAACTTATCTTAGAGTGATTAGACAGGCAAAACTTTTATGGAATGACAATTTCATAAGAAACTCTTCAAACAAAATGAAAGCTATGTGGAAAGTTATTAAAAAAGAAACTTGTAGTTCAACACCTAAAAAGGAAAACATTTCTCTAACACTTAATGACTCTAAGGTCACAGATCCATACACAGTTGTAAACAAGTTCAATGAATATTTCACCTCACTAGCAGAAGATCTCATTCAGGCAAACTGCAAGGTATCGTTCTTCAATTCCACCAATACCTCAAACAGCACTAATGCTACAATGTTTGTTTATGAAACAAACCCTGATGAAATTATGAACATAATAAAATTGTTACGCAATAAAATCTCTAGTGGCTATGATGAAGTACCTGACCTCATATTAAAGGTGTGTGCTCCCCATATAGTAAAGCCATTATCAACCATCTACAACCAATCATTAAAAACCGGCATTTTTCCAGATGCTCTCAAAATAGCTAAAGTCTCACCATTACTAAAGAAAGGTTCCCCTGATTTAGTATCCAATTATAGACCATTATCCACATTAAGCATCTTTTCAAAAATCCTGGAAAAACTTTTTTATGACAGGCTTATAAATTTCATAAAAAACCACGCACCAATCAGCATTCAACAAAATGGATTTAGTAAATCTTTATCCACCCAGACAGCAATTTTTGAACTGTTGGACCACATACTGAAATCAATTGACCAACATAATGTAGCTGCAGGTATCTTCTTAGATCTCTCTAAAGCCTTTGACGTACTAGATCATAAAATACTGCTTGCTAAATTGGAAAGAAGAGGAATAAGAGGTGTGGCTCACAACTGGCTATGCTCTTACCTACAAAACCGCAGACAGAAGGTATCACTTCAATACGATATTAATGTACAGAATAAAATAAATAACACAGTTTTCCTCTCAGAGGAAAGAACAATAAGATATGGTGTTCCCCAGGGTTCTGTTCTAGGGCCATTACTTTTCCTCATTTACATAGATGATCTTGTTGAACGTATGAGCCCACAAAAAACTATCCTGTTTGCTGATGATACAAGCATAGTGTTGACTGGAGCTAGCCCTGAATCCCTTCAGACAATATCTGATAACTCTATGGAAAAACTCTCTTGAGTGGTTTAACAAAAATGGCCTAATTGTTAATAGTGGGAAAACTGTATGTATCAACTTCCATCTAATTCCCACATCCAGTCAAGAAACTATCCAAGTAAAGTTAAATAACGATAAAATTGAAAATGTAAATGCAACAAAATTTTTGGGTCTATGGGTCCAACAAAATTTAAAATGGGACACACATATAAACAACTTATCAAAGAAACTCTCATCATTGTGCTATGGACTAAGAATACTAAAATCTACTACAAGTAAATCCACACTAATGCAAGCATACCATGCGCAGTTCCACTCATTGCTCTGCTATGGAATCATCTTTTGGGGAAATTCAACTCACAGCACAAATATATTTAAACTACAAAAAAGAGCACTGAGGATAATCTGTGGCCTCAAAAAGCTGGAATCCTGTAAATGTCAATTTATAAAACTTAATGTTCTAAGCATTCCATCCCTATTCATTCAAGAAACAATCCTATTCACCAGGGAATACCTCTCAAGAGCAGGCAAATTAATCCGAAACAATGATATACATGCTCATCATACCAGAGGGCAATCTAATATCCATCAAATTTTTTCAAGGACATCATCATACCAAAAATATATAACTCATCTGGGTGTCGTATTACACAATAAAATTCCAGAACAAATAAAAACTGCTCCAGATCCAATATTTAAAAATAAACTAAAGGCATTTCTGACAAAGCACTGTTTCTATTCAGTACAAGAATTCCTGGAAATGAAAAATTATAAAGTTCCTTTGTAAAATACTGTGATTAGAGTAAAACATTCTGTAGGCAAAATAATAACCTAATTTCTACTATACACAACTATGTTTCAGTTTCACTTCCCAAAATTTTTCAACTCGCTTTTGAATGTACAAGTACACATTCTATTAGTATTAAAACTTAATTGTCTGTGAAATCTCAATGTTAATTTCATGTTTAATGTAGTTTTTAAATGACATTGTCCTTCTGTTGTGTTTCCAGTTGACATTTTCACTATTCCGTAATCTCAGTGATTATTTGTGTAAATTTAAAGTAGCACTACATTGCCTACATGTTTCTTAGTTCCCCATGTAAATTGTTTGTATTCTCTGTATGTGAAGTTACTATATTCATCAACGAACAATTTTGTGTACATTTTTTTAAATGGCAGTCCATTGCCTATTTTTTTCTCCAAACTACATATTTGTTAAGAAAAATGACTTGTCCTATATCATGTGTACTTTGTACAATATGTGATCCACAGGATAAATAAATAAATAAATAAACCGTGGCCAACACAGCTTCCAAGCTGAAGTCTGTTAACCATGGCTAACACAGCTTTCAATTGTTTCCAGGCAGTAGCCAATCCACCCACATTCATTCACAACAGGGTCGGTCCATCTACGGTCATATATACAGCACGTAACATAACACCATCCCTGCAGTCACCAGATGCTGCTGCTAGAGTGCTATGTTCTAAATTTAGCTCACATTATACTAGTGCTCAAAAAATATGCAAACACTTTAATGGTGGATGACGAAAAGGTGGAGACCCATCAAAGAAAGCCAAAACAGTTAGATCTGCAGGAAGATTCATAGCTGCAGTTTTCTGGGATACTCAAGCACTACCTCACAAAAGGCAGAATCACCACTTTCACAACTCAAAAACGTGAAATATGCTAGGCAGGCTAAATACCCACATGTTAAAATGGAGAAAGTTCTCTTTGATCATGATAACAGCCTCCACCATAGCTTAGGTCACTGCTGTAAAAAAGTAGCTATGACGAAAAAATAATAAAAAAGACAGTATCTTTTGAATAAACATGTCTTTTCTGTGTTAGGTAGGGAACATTTTGAATTTCTCTTGTAACTAACAAACAAATATCAAGCACTGTCATTCAGAAGAATTTAGAAGAAATCAAGAAAAATGTCGCATCTGTAAGGCAACCTCCAACGCTTTTCAGTACACATATAAATGGTAAGGGGTTCAGCATGTCTTGCTGAAACTAATAATACGGTATTTGACTGTTTTCTGGAAACTGTCTAAAATGATTAATTATGTCATTTTCTGCTCCTAACATGCATTTTTTCCTTCTGAATTTCAGAATTCTTATAAAAAAACAGAAATTAAATTCAAATAATTTGAGCACCTGCTAAAATGCTCCACTCGAATCACATGATGCCTGTGACATCACTGGCTAGCTCGCTGCGCCTACTGTCATAATGCTAAAGACGGTGATGTCTTGTTATGGAATTCACGTTTCAGAACATGGGTTACAAATGATACGTAGTATCACACTGTACAAATACATCTATAAAACTCTTGAAAAGTATTTTTGCATGTTTCAAAGAATGAGAAGATGCACAAAATGTGGCTGCACTGTACCAGCAAATTGCCACCACATCGATGCACATGGACACTAACTTAAAAATGTGTTGCACGATGAAGTTAACATTAACTTACCCCCAAGATATGCTCTCCCACTGTTACAAAGGATAGTGTCATTCAAAGAAATTAAACTCCTAGTGAAAATTGTCGTTTTAGCCACCTAACCCTCAATTGGCCAGTAACTCAGTTGTCACTGGCACGAATCTAACTTATTTGTAAAACAACTCGACAGTTCTCTCGCATGTTAACCAAATCACAATCACAGATCTTCATCTCACTGATCAAATGCAGAATATTACTGATTTTTCCCTGCTGTTTACGTATGCTTAAATTTGCAATCGCTGTTCACATGCTTTACGTTCAAAGAGATATTTTCTAGTTAATGTGATCACACACGTTTTACTTTATGAGAAACAATGTTTTATCTTTGTACTGTCCAGCTATGATCCATAGTGTTTAAACTTTTGCAGTTTCATCATCTTACAAGAACATGAAGTAAGTCTGTTTCAGACGCCAGCATTAGTTTACACTTACAAACATCTCAGCCTTTACATTTATGTCACCTGCATGTTGTACACATTTTATACCTCTCCGTATAACCACATGGTCCTATCCCTCATTATACTGTGGAGATATGGTGATATCTTCACTTTCCTAAAAAGTGAATTGTTTGTTCACACAGTAAATACATTTATTCTTCGTCGTCCATTTCTCAGACTAAGACTAATGTGAAGCTATATGTAATACATCCCACAATTTAAACAGCTGCTACAATCAGTTCCTGCTAACGCTATTTTCACATTTCAAGTAAAATCTTTAAAAATATATCACCCTCCCGTGACTCGAACGCATTATCCGTTGCACCACCAAACGCTTGCTAGAAACAGGTTGTCTACTGAGTGTCTTCTACAGAGGAAACCTGCACTATGTTTTTTTCCAGAATAATTTTATTGTGCGTTGGGTGGTAGCTTCTGACTGATAGCCAACAATCTAGTTATAATATACAGACCTATTTGCAAATGTTCTATAATTCCGTAGTTCTGAGAGAGTTTAATGATGTTGCAAAATGGGTGGAGCATAAACGCATCAACTTTCACAAGGGTTCCACTATCAAAATTTGTTTCTATTGTTACTTAAAAGTTGTAATTGTGTTTTCCATCACTAAATAGATAAACTATGTTAAAGCCTCGTAACTTCAGCTAACGCTCGTATAAGACATATACAGCTTCATCTTACTCCTAGCCTGTGACGTGACCAGAGCATCAGCCAATAAGAGCGTTTTCAATGAAGCGGCCAGATCTTGATAATTTATGATTTTTAATCTTTAATTACATAAAAATAACAGATATTTTGTGAGAACACTGACCGTAAATGCTATTTAAATGTTGTTATCAATAACAGTAACAGAAATCCGAACCATATTTTTAACATAGGAAAATAGCCTACTGTTGCTGCACAGCTGCAAACCAATGCATCCAACTTCTTGATGCTACAGAAACAGTGACTCAATCACTGAATAAGTTGTGCTCTGCATTTAATTAGATGGAACATCTCAAATCTGGTCTTAACTAAAATCTAATATTAGTACAGAAACTAATAAACTGGAAATGCAAAGAACTTTTATGCTCTGTACTGTATCACACAAAAAGAAGAAACACACCTGTTTACTTTGACGAGATTTTCAGCTTGCTTGATCTCAGCAGTTTGTATTTGTTTCTGGTGTGTTAATTCTGAATTTGGAACACCCATAAACATGGTTTTGGCTTCATTATGGTATTGAATTTCACAGCCATTTTTCATTGGTTGTTGAACCAATCCTCTTCTGAGGTTAGCAATCTTTGGTTCTGGTAAATGGTTCTGCGATTCTCTGCGGTCTGCGTATCTGGCACTAACCAAAATAATCGTGAATATTTTCCTCATGAGTTTAATACACAAATGTCAAGGCATTCTGAAATAATTGCTGAAAATTTCAATTAAAATACATCTGCATTTCAAAAATAAAAACCTCTATTTGTCTACAAGAATTTTAACAATTTAGAACACACTCTTTGTTTTACGTTCAAATAAAAATCATTCTACAAGTATAGTAAATGGTCAGTGTTAATGATTCATACTGCCATCTGAAGTGGGCTGCAGCCAGAAATTGATCTTTTCGTCACAAAACAACGACAGTGTGCATATCTGACTTAATTTTTTTGTAATTCTAAACATATATATGTGCAAATACAACTGAGGCCTCAGCAGCCAGAGACTGCGGTCATGTGTGTGTGTGTGTGTGTGTGTGTGTGTGTGTGTGTTCTATCTCCAACGAAGGCCTTGTTGGCCAAAAGCTCATTTTCTGACAATCTTTTACTTGTGCCTATCTGCGACTCATCATCTCCGCTATATAGTGAGTAGCAACTATCCTTTTCATAATATTGTTCTATTACATCCTGGATTTTCCATTGGGATATAATTTAAATCGGTTTAATGCTAAAACAATAAAAGAAATAATTACAAACTGATTTTCAGGTTGATAATGTATCTCACCAAATAACTGGGTGTGCCTGTAATGGTACAAACTTCAGGAGATGTCCCTGGGATTAAGAAATGAACAAATGTTGGTATTAAAATATGGCCTGTGACCCTTCTGTTTCTGAAATAGATACACACAAAAGATTTCCATACTGTATACCTTTCATGCTCATGTTGCAAAGCGTCTGTCTGAAATTCCACCAATCATGCCCGATCTTCAGGTGTATGATATTTTGTATCAAATGCATGAGCAGTCTGTGTTCACATATCATCTACACCATTCAGTGGAGATGCACAAATAAAATACTTGGCATGTAGCTGCAGAAGTCTACAGTGGGTTGTGTTCACTGACCTACTGTTCAGCCACAATCACCTTCTAAGCACTGCTGCACATTATGAAGGAAATGAACATGCATATATCACATCTGTTTGTGGAATGAAACACTCTCTAACAATTCTGCCAATACATCACAAAAGAAGCTTCGGTATCTTTCTATCTATTGCCAGTCTTTCTGGAAAAAAGTGTAACCCTTTCAAATGGTCATATGTGATAGCTGTGACATTTACAATGACTAATAATCTCAATTTTGTTTAGGAATATTCTCCTGGCATTTTATGTGTGTGTTCTTCCTTCTGATACAATATAGATCACTGGGTCAAGAAACAGAACGTAATTTATACTCAGAAAAGAATATTTGTCACTCACCTGATCTCTGAGGATACCTCTGATGTCACATTTCTTACTGATGAATATGAGTGTCTCTCAACTCCTCTTGGCTTCTGCAGAACTTGAGAGGGAGTTGCATCACATTTTAGAGAAGTCCATGCTTCATTTTGCCCTCTTGCATTCTGATATGCTTTTTCAATTGCATTTTTCTCTTCAAATCCACAGTTCTGTCTATTAGGGTAACTGACTTGAGTACCTTTAGTTTTAACTGTTATCTGCTCATTTTCTCTGAGCATCATGGAACTGAAAAGAAACATGTTATTTAAATTTCAAAACTAAATAAAACATACCAAAGTCCGAGCAAATACCAGCATTTGTGTAACTCAAAAATACTATTTCTCAGCTGGACTGAAAATACAATAGTCCAAAGTGTATGCTAAAGTTGTTTTTAAACACAATTTTCTATTGGAGATTAGACTGGAGCATTCATTACATTACAGACAACAGAACAAAATTTCTCAACATGTGACAATTGTAAACCAACAGGAAAAAAACAAACTATATATCAACTTCAAGAACGCCAGAAATGGCAGACAACAGCACAGCAAAAACACAAGCATCATGTTCCGAAGACGGCCCGAATGAATTAAAAAAAAGATTCTTGACACTACCCACAGACGATGAACCAAGAAAAATTACATACAGACTGAAGACCAAGAAATCAAATGGTGATGAAATATTGAATCACATAATACAGCTAGTAAGTGCATAAAAGATAGCAACCACAACCGTGCAGCAGAGTGGTGGTCAGAGGAACTAGAGGTCCTCGTTAGAGAAAAACGAAATGCGTTCCTTCAGTGGTTGAATGATAAATCAGAAGAAACAAGATCAATATACAAGGAAAAGAAGAATGAAGTGATGAAAAAAATAAGGATGGCAAAAAATGAAGCATGGGAAAGAACATGTGCCAAGGTTAATAGCAAATTAGGATTTGGGAGAGCAAAAGAAGCATGGTCAGTATTGAAAGGGCTTCGACAGAATACAAAAAGCAAAACTAATCTCCAACTGATAACAAAAAAGGAATGGGAAGAGTGCCGTATTTACTCGAATCTAAGCCGCACTCGAATCTAAGTCGCACCTGAAAAATGATACTCGAAATAAAGGAAAAAAAATTTCCCGAATCTAAGCCGCACCTGAAATTTGAGACTCGAAATTCAAGGGGAGTGAAAAGTTTTAGGCCGCGCGTCCAAATCGAATCAAAGTTGGTCCACTGTAATATGAGACACAATTTAGGTCGAATGAATGACGATACAGCTACAGTAGTTTGGTTCGAGTCGTAAGCCTAGCATGCGGCGAAGACGCATGCTTAGCATGCGTCAGGCGCTCCGTCCGTATTTATACGGGTACCCTTCCTTTTTCACGTGCTTCGTCTGGTTTGAATCTATTGCTTATTTTGCTTCGATCTGATAAGTGCCGTTTTCTTTGTTATAGGTGTTCACGTCGCTCTAAGCTGAAAATGCATTACTGTACTGTGTCATGCATTGTTTGTCGCATTCTGATAGAGCGTGTTTACGGACTGTCGCCGCTCGCGGCGTGGCTTGCTTTTGTGCGCGCTAGTGCCGCTAACAATAAAATTATTTGGGATCCATTTTAGAAATCGAGGGAAAATCAGAGTCAGAAATCAATAAAAGAATTAGTAGCGGATGGAGGGTCATTGGGATGCTTAACTCAGTCTTATGGAGCAGGAATGTAATGAGCAGAACTAAAAAATTAATATACAAATCCATATTAGAGAGTGTGGTTCTGTATGGAACGGAGACCTGGACAATTAACATGAAGCACATTAAAAAATTACAAGCTCTAGAGATGGACTTTTGGAGACGATCGGCAAGAATCTCTAGGAAAGAAAAGATAAGGAACACCGAAGTAATAAGGAGAATGGAAACGAAAGAATATATGACATAATGGATAGGAAGAAATTACAGTGGTACGGGTATGTACGACGAATGGAGAAAACCAAAATACCAAAATTGATACTGGAGTGGGAACCGGAGGGGAGAAGAAGAAGACGACGACCTATGACCACCTGGCTCCAAAATGTACAGCACACAATGAGGAGAATGGGCGCAGAGGAAGAAGACACACAAGATCGAAACACCTGGAGAAATATTTTGAGAATATAGTTTAACAACGTTTACTGTTTGTATTGTAATTTCCAAGTAAATTATTATGTTGGAGATAAGCCTCTGTAATGAGGAAAAGCTCAAAATAATAATAAAATAAAGTGCATAAACAGTCACACCATTGTTGGACAAACAGCTCTTTTACACGACTTTCTCGTACCATCTCAGCATGCTTTCAGAAAGTATAAATCTACAGACTCAGCAAACACCAGTCTCTCTCACCCTCTATCTCCCTCACACCCACACCCACACACAAAGTATGCACCAGTACCTCAGGGGGTGGGGGGGTGGGGGGAGTGTGGAAACGAACTGCAGATTTTGAGTTGTGGTGTGGCACAATTTTATTTTTTACCAATTCAAGGACTTTTAAAATGTGGAAATAACATTTTAAGAAGTCCTAACTAGAACTCCCCCCTCCCCTTCCCAGAAGGCCACAGTACAGGAGCCTCCCCTTTTTACAAATCAAGAACTGTGCATGTGTGTCTAAGTCTTTCCTTCTCATACTATCTGGTCTCCCATGACCCAGGGTTCTCAGTAACCTTTATGTTAACTCTCCCTTGTTCCTTAACCTTGCCAGTCCCTTATCCTTCATCCTTCCCCTTCTGCCAGAAGAGCCACTGGCTCTGAAAGCTTGCACATTTCCATAATTTTAATATGCGTTTCCTCCTGTTGCTGCTTGGTGAATAGATTTTTTTATCTGCCCCAATAAATATATTTTAGCCTATTCCCCACAGCCCTGCCTGTGTGTGCTTTTGACACATCCCCCCCCCCCTCCCCCTGTGTTCAGCTCTTCCTCCTCCTGTCCGTCCACCACATCCTCCCTTCCTCTCTTTGTCCATTTCCTCCACCCTCTCTCTGACCACATCTTTCTCCCTCCTTCTGACCATATCCTCTTTGCCTTCTGTCATACCATCTCTGTCTCACCCTCTTCCTTTTCCACCTGGCCACTACCCCTTCACACCTTCCACCTGCCTCATAATCTCCCCCTTCTCCCCTCTCTCTGTTCATTTCCTCCTCCCCCTCATTCTGTCCATCACCTCCTCCATCCACATCAACCTACCCCCAGCTATGCCCATCGGCAGATTTACCTCCACAATACAGTTCAATAAATCATGCCAATACTACTCCCACAACAGGCCTATTATGCAGGGCAGGCACATTGGGGGCTCAAATATCATTTATTTGACCCTGATGTACAGGCTACATCGCAAAGCAAGTCGATAAAGAAGCTGATACTTCCCCAATACAACATGTCCATAATGCAGGGCAACCAACATGTTGGGTCACAGAAAATAGGTTCTTTCCCATGACATGTAGGCTGCCCTGCAAAGTAGACTGATTTGGCAAGCCGATACTGTTCCCATATAACATTCCTGTCATACAGGGCAGACTATACGCCAGAGGATGGAAAAAACACGTTTTTATCAATATCTCCACTCCTACTGGAGCTCGGGGGTTATAAACCCCACAGTCCTGACACTTGTGAGGCCTTTTGTTTCTGTGCCAAATTTCATCAAGGGGTTTATGAGTAGATCCTGGACACACAAACATATATATGGTCTGCTATATACATTCATGGGCAAGCAGGAAAGTAGACACAATTATACTTAAGCAACAGTAAAGACACAATTATACTTAAGCAACAGTAAACAGTACGTGCCAATTAGGGAACACATACCAGTCCAAAATCAAAGTCATCAAACACAATGAGATACAGGGTTTGACAATGGGGACATTGCTGTTTAAAATGTTTATAAATGATATACATGTGGAAGACAAAGAGAAGAAAATATTGTATGCAGTTAACATGACAATACTGAAGTGAGATAAAAATGTGAAGCTAGCTGAGAGAAAAGAGTGTACAATTGGTAATCACAAAGTTTTAATTATCACCGTGAAAAAATCAAGCTGCAACTGTAAAATTGATAAAGGTGTTAGTCCCTATTTACATATTCATTCTTCAGTGTGACACATTTATCCCAATGAAGGATGACTTTACAGAGCCAATGGTTATAGAAGTCTGCATTCTGGCTGTTCAAGAAAGGTTCCACATCAAAATTAACTTCACTGTCATTCTGGAAATGGCTGCTACAGAATGGTTTCTTCACCCAAGGAAAGAGGAAGATGTCAATGGGAGCCATATAAGGATGGTAAAGGGCTGAGGCAAAATTTGATAGCCCAGAGAAGCTGTAGGTGTGACTGTTTCTCCTGTTGTCACAGTGCAAATACACACTCATAGAGAATTTCCTGTGGTGCACATCTATAGAGCCTCCCGTAACCTCTCTGGGAGGTTACACTACTATGTTTCTGTGACAGTTTGCCACTTACATGCACAACACCATGAAAGTCCCAAAGTACACTGAGTGTCAACTGGCCCGATGATGGCTGAGTCTTCACCATTTTCGGTGGTGGTGAAATCACGTTCCATTGCTTACTTAGCCCCTTTGTGTAGGGGTCAGAGTAATACACCCTACACTCGACCAACGTTATCAGGTGGCTAAAGAAGTCATCTAGATCACACTGAAACTGGTGCAACATTTCTGCTGCTGCCTCGGTTTACCAGGATTTCTGAATGGGTGTAAGTAGTTATGGAACCCAGTTTGCGGCAACCTTTGTCATGTTCAAATACCATGCAAGATATTAAAACTGGTTGGTGACTGATGTTCATTTGTTCTCTATAACTTCCATTGTGATACACCATTCTTCAAGGATCAGGGCCTTAACTTCTACTGCAATCCCCAGTTCTTCACAGGGATACGGTCTGCCACTTCATTTTTCATTATTCAGACTGGTTTGATCACACTGGAAGCAACTGCACTGCCCAATCACTGTTTCATATGATGACGCACTGTTGCTGTATGCTTCCACCAAAACAACATGGGATTGCTGCACCACTGTTCTCCACAAATTAAGGAAATGATTACCACACAATACTCCACTTCAACAATGGGTTGTAACACTTTGTTTTCTCCCCTCTAGTTGCGAGCTACAGAGCTGTGTCACAAAGATTTAAATGGGCTCCAGGATTGCAAACATCAACCAATCAAACACCAATTATGTAACTTCTTTTACAAGGTGATAGTTAAAATTTTATCACTATCTCTCATACATGTGCAAAAATCACAGCACAAAATGAAATGATCGTAGGGCATTGTTGGCTGGGAGGCCCCGTCCGGGGAAGTTCGGCTACAGTTTTGCAAGTCTTTTTTCGTGTGACGCCACATTGGGCAACTTGCACGTCGATGAGGATGAGATGGTGATGAGGACAACACAACACCCAGTCCATGGCCGGAGAAAATCTCCAGCCCGGCCGGGAATCTAACCCAGGCCGGCTTCATGGGATGCATGCACGTAATCATGCAGCTAAGCAGGTGGACATCACAGCACAATCACTTATGGAAAATGAACTGATTAGAAATATGGAAAAGACTATGAACGAGGGCATTTCAGAAGCAATGAAAAGTCTTGAACATATGGATATAAAGGCAATGAAACAGGGTGGAGAAACTAGAACCCTCTAGATTCATAGTATATAAACACTGTCTGTAAGAAACTCAGCTGTGACATGTTCACTGCAAAACAGCAAATGCGGTATGCTGATAAACAACTTCCGTGGACTGTGTCACAGATTCCTTGAAATGTACGTTGTCCATGTCCATTTCATTTTCAGTTACAACTGTGCCTTACAATCCTGTCCCCCCCTCCCCCAATCTTCTAGTTATTCCCAACAGGTATCCCTCCACTGCTCACTGCACAACCGTGAGCTTTTTACTTTTTTCTTCCCTCCCGCCCCCCAGACCTCCTCAAACTGCCACGTACATAAAATAAGGGAAAGACAACCACTCACATACAGCAGACAGATGTGCAGCACACAGAAACATGCAATAGAAAACAATATTTGCACTAGCTTTTGAGCTCTTGCTATTTCTCTAGCAATAGTACACACATCACACATAACAACCACATGGAAATGAAAATGCATACTCCCAAAGTTGCAGTGGACTGCCCTCAATTATTGATGAGCAAAAATCATTCTGACCACTGACGGGGGCATGTGCATTTGGGTGGCTGTGTGATTGTGTGTGTGAATGTGTGCACTTTCGGAGCAAGAGCTCGAAAGCTAGAGTGAATACTATTTTCTTTTATGGCATAATCTGACTCACTTCTGGCAGGGGGCCGACTCACTTCTGGCAGGGGGATTACCTTCATAGTCTTGGATATTACTGAATTTAGCATACGTTAAAATTCAGGAATAAGTAAGAAACACATATTATTTTTGTTTTCTCCAAAAAAATTCCTGCCCCGAGATACAGGCCTCCAAAGATGACACTGTGGACACCATGCCATCACATGGACCACCTGGATACAGTTTTCCAGCTGAAGGACAGCAACAACGCCATCAGTGCTCACTTACTGTTCACAATGTTTTGAAGATTGTAAGTGCTCCACAGTTCCTACTGGTTCGACAGGAAGGCATCATTCTATATCGAAGGAAGATACTGAAGCAGTGGAACATATTTTGAGTTCATTGACTGGCTAATCTCGGTACAAATCAGAGTGCACAGAAGTTGTATAAACTGGAACTTTTAAGTCTTTGGGCATTTCACATACATTTTGGAACCATTTAAAATGCTTAAACAATGAATCTCTTACTCATCTTTCAAAACTAAAATTATGTTAAATAAGTCTAGGTTTCGATTTTTATGAGCCTGTTATGTGATAATGTGGTAATAAAACAGGTTTTATGTATAGCAAAAATTTCTATTGTTTATAAAACCTGTTGAACCTAAAAGTGGAAGCTCTCCTTTTCAGTGAATGTATAATGATATATAACTAATCAACAGAAAAAAAATCAAAACTATATGGATTGGCATTTTTGAAAGAAAATTCTCCATCAATTATAAAAAAAGGTTCAGAACACTATAGTAAAAGCACTTTGACAGAAAAGTCCAAATGGAGGATTTCTTTGTAATCATAAAGCAATTATCTTTCAAATAAAAACAAAAACCAACAAAATATCAAGAACTGTTCCAGAGATTCAGCATTTTAAAAATTCTTCCTATATTCGCATCTTCAAAATGGAGGGCCATATTTCAGAGCAGAATTTTTTTTGGAGAAAACAAAAAAATACTTGTTCCTTACTCAGCCCCTCATTTTAACAATAACATCAGAGACTATGAAGGTAAGATTTTTTTCCTAGCCTGCCTGAATTGATATGGACTATGCCTTATGTGCTTTCATGCGCCACGCACCAGTCTACTATACGTGCCTTTCTCTTACTTTAACAAGACATTTACAATGATGCTAGTTCCTTCTGACACTGTGAGGTTCAAACCTTTGGTTGATTTGATGTGGACAGACCCTTACACAAGTTTTGAACAATATCTTCACAAAGAACTTTACATGTACATTATATTTAACCATGTAATGACATTAAAATACATGCCAATGTAAGAGACATACTGAGCAATGATCCTGCATCTTATTGTTGATAAGTAACAAACAAGACCAGGAAGATTGCATGGCATACACAATATACATTTTATACAACTGAAACACATTATCTATGGAAAGTAATTCACATGCATATTTTACAGCACACGCACAAAGGTACATTAATTAAAACCATTCCATTTTTATCAATGATAATTTGACAGTAGTAGCCAAAAATGAAGCAATGGTAGCTTTTTCTCTGTAAGCAACAGTATTACCATTTACAAATTTACTGTAATATATCAGCATGAATCACTGCAAGTTATTCAGAGTTTTTATTTCATAACCTCATCTCACTCTATATGTAGCTAAACTGTATATTCTTGCTGAAACTTGGTGTATATTCCCATATTTACTGTGTTCTATTTTTAAAATTTGCTTACAATTTCAAGACAATAAGATGATTTACTTAAGGCGTGGCTAGGAGACACAATGACATTATCTTTTTCTTAAAAAAATTATGCGTTCAATACTATGCTTGGGTGTCAACAAACAAACCACAGTTGTGAAACCAATACCATCCTAATTCATTTTTTGCGCGCTGATGGGCAATGGATTATTATAAGGTTCCTTACAATTTCGAGAATTACAAAATGTCGCCATCATGCCATCATTTCAGTGATTACCTGCACTTGATATGAAACATAAAGCATTCATAAATTTCCACCATCTAAGGATGAGTTTGCTTGTGTTCAAAAGCAAGTTAATGGCAGAATAAAAGTGTTTTGAAAAAGCGTTTCTGAAATTTTTTAAAAACACTGTATCTATATAACAGTTCTAGATATTTTGTTAAGAGTTTTGTTATTTGAAAGATAATTGCTTTATGATTACAACGGTATCCTTTGTTCGGACATATCTGTCAAAGTTCATTTACTGTTGACTTCTGATTTTTTTAATTTATTGAAAAAAAAATTTTTTTTCAAAAATCTCAATCCAGAAAAGTAAAGATTTTTTTCTGTTGATTAGTACCATATTCTCTGTAAAGGGGAGCTTCCGCTTTAAAGTTGGACAGGTTTTATTTTAAAAAATCTTTTTTTTACTTTTCAAGGGTACTGTATGTCTTCACTGAAGTTGTTTCTTACTAATTTCTTTCTTACAATGTTTATTTCTATTGTCTTTGTTGCAGTTATTTCTTTTCACTTTCATTGTTGCAAATATTTCTTACACTTTGTTTTAGTTTCTTGTCAGTTCCTTTGTCGTGATTGTTCATTGTAGGCTTCTGTATTATAGTTGTTCAGTGCTAATTTGTTTACTGAAGAGCCGTCTAAGAAATCTGAGACCATTCAGTGAGTTCTCTGTTTTCGTGAGGTATTTGCCAGTTGACACAGTTGCAATGTGTTTTGTGAAAAGGACAGTTTGAAATGCCTTCTGACTGGGGCCACAGGAGAGCGAAGTGTGCCGACTATTTGCATATCCATAAGACAAATAAAAAACAGACTTTGTTCGGGTTGGGAATAAGTGTTCTCATTTTGAAGACTCTCTTTCAAAGTGAATATGTTTCCAGTGATGACTTTTTGTGTTCTAAATGTTTTGACAGAATAACGACAATGATAGTATCCCATGGTGCAGATGATGCAAATTTTGCATCAGCAGAGGAAAAATTAAATATCCTGAATCAGTCAACTACAGAGGTAGGTGTTAGTCCTGTTAAGAAACCGTCGTCAGTGCAGTTGAGTCATAAGCTCTATGCATGAAGAAAGCGCAGACAAATTACTAAAGCTATGGATGAATACACCACAGCACAACTGATCACACTCTTCAAAGTAAAAATTCCATCTTCAGAAGAAAATGAACCAAATCACTCTTGCCAGGAATTTTTCACAAATATCAATTCAGCTGTTGAATATTGTGCATCCTACAGTGAAAAGGTACACGTTTTAATTATTATTCCAGAGACGTTTTCAAAGAAATCAATTTTGAACCACGTTCCATCAGTATCAAAGTATATGGTACGCAAATCAAGAAAGGTGATGTCTGTAAAAGGAGTCTTCAGAAGACCAAATCCCTATTAGGGTCATCCTGTAGAAGCAGCTCAAATTCAAATAGTGCAGTCATTTTATCTGGAAGATAAATGGGACTGTTCTCGCCAGACTGCCAACAAAAAAGACACTATAACTGCAACAGTTAAAAGGTCAAAAAGTTGTGAAAGTGAAGAGGTACATGACTTGAAGTATTAAAGAAACTTTTGCAATTTATAAGAGCAACTATAAAACTTCACATATTAGAAGATCAAAATTTTATTCACTGCAACCTCAGTGGGTAGTTCCACACTCACCTAAAGAGGTTTGTTTATGTGTATACTACGTGAATTTTGAACTTTGTGTGGTAACTTTGAAGAACTTACTGGAGCATATGACATATGAAACCTCGGTTGGGCATGTGAAATCATTAGTAGTCTGTGGCATAAAGTGAGAGACTTGTTCGTTTCAAGAATGTGGTGATTGGCCCTGAAAGGGAGGACTATCTTTACAGACACTTGACCTGGAAGATGTAGCAGACAACTCTGCAGAAATTACATACGCAACATGGGAGGAAAATAAATTAAGAAAACTGTTGCCTTTAACAGTTTAATTGATGAACTTGGTAAATGGGCAGTGAAAGCAGTAACATAACAGCATCTGAAGAAATTGCAACAACAACACATTGCAGAAGTGAAAGGGTGTGTACAGGCTGAAGAACTATCTCTAGTGTTTCACTGTGATTTTGCTGACAACTGGTCTGTAATTCTCCCACGAGAAGTACACTTGTATCATTGGAGTAATGACCAGGTTTCAATCTTTACAGGACTGACATATTTTCAAAACAAGACCACAAGTGTTGCAGTTATAAGTGATGACACAGGACATGATGCAGCACATGCTTTGCTAGCATTGCGCAAAATTCTTCAACTGTAAACAAGGGCAGAGAAGATCATCATTATTTCTGATGGTGCTCCTAATCATTTTAAAAATCGTTACCAGCTGTTTGAATTGAATAAGTTGCTTGTGCCAACTGACTGGATATACAGTGCTACTGGTCATGGGAAGGGGCCTTGTGATGGTGTAGGAGGCCTGCTGAAGCACCATACTAGAAAACGTGATCTTTCCAGACCAAATACAGCTGTGATTCAAAATGCTCAGGATTTTACGAGAGTCATGAAATCTTACGCATTCACAGCATGGCTGAATGTACTGAAAAATTTATATTTTATGGAAGCAGGTTCACATATTGGTGTGCTCATATCATATACATTGCTTGTCTAGCTCAGTATTTTTAAATACCCACTTTTTGTACTGAATCAGGTTCTATCTTCTGTCTGTTTAAACATCTACAAAATTTTTTGTATTGGTTTTCTTTTCTTTCTCCACAAATCACAATTGTTTGATCTCTCAGCTATGATTCAATAATTTATCTGGATTGTGTTGTGAAAGGCTTAAGTTTTTTGCATTAAACTATTTAAGTTAAAATTATGTTACAATTCTGTCTGTATTTTATTACTCCAAAGGTGACATCATACTTTCTGATCCTCATACTTCACACCTCAGACTGTTGGGGAGGTTATGCTCAGTTTCCAAGGATGAATCCGGCAAGCAGGTGAGGGCAGCATCTCCAATGGATGATCCCCTCCCCCGTGTTACCAAGTAAAATTGAAAATAAAAAAATATGTCAATTTCAAAACTATTCTAATCTACCTGAACCTTATTTACTTAACATCAAAATATGACACAAATCTATTGCGACAACACTAGCTAATGTAAATCCACCCGATGATGGAGGTTTAAACCTTTGAAACGCATCGTGGAAATAAATAAAACGGTGACTGATAACAGTAAACTTGTTGTTTCATTTAATAAAGCTTCAACTACACTAGTGTTAATTGTTTTTTCCCCATGAAACCTAAGAAATACGGGGGGATTATAATTAAAGTTAAACATTCAAACCACTGTAGAAACAACACCACTGGTCAGAATGACGTCCAATTGCAATGGAATATTACCGGAGAAGGGGGGAAATGTATGGCAGAAAAAAAAAAAGTTACAAAATGTAGCAGTAGATGGTGCTGTAAGCATCATAATTTAATAGCGGGCGACTACAAATGGCAAATGAATCATACAATGATGTCAAAGGTATACATTTGATGTTAAACAAACTGTACTACTTAGTGTGCATGGTGGTACAGATGTTGTGTAAGCCCATCCACAACGGCCAGGTCATATCGCATGGGATGGGAAAAATTGGTTTTTAACTGTCCTTGACACCAAAAAACGCATAAAAAGCATCACTCACATCATCTTGTAATTGTCCTGAGGCCAAAAACCATATAAAAAGCATCAATCACATCTGTTTTTAATTGTCCTGAGGCCAGAAATGGCAAGTCCTGAGGCAAAAACGGCATGAAAAGCATCAATCAACGTTTTTTAATTGTCTTGAGGCAAAAAACCGCAAAAAAAAAAAAATCAATCAAAATCAAATCAGAGTATTAATTTCTGTGTGAATGGTGCAAAACATGTTCAATATGCTGTCCACCATTTTCTGCAACAAGTTGAAATCAAGAAACAGCATGTTCCACAACTGATCGAAGTGTTTCTGGGGTCACATTCAGAATGTGTTGCGCAATGCGTGCCTTCAATGCAGCTAAGTTTGTAATCGGAACACTGAACACAACATCTTTCAGATAGCCCCACAGCCACAAGTCAGGAACACAACATCTTTCAGATAGTCCCACAGCCAGAAGTCACACGGATTAAGATCAGGTGTGACCTTTTCAGGATCAAGTGGCAATGGTTGATTTGTGTGTGGATTTTCTGTTGCCTGTATTAGGCAATTCTGTGTATTGACATATCCCGTCAGGTGGAAGTGGGCTTTGTCTGTCCACATAATCTTCACGGCCGATCATTGTCCACTTCCATGCAAGAAAGAAATTCTAAAGCACAGGTCTCTCTTGCTGGCAGGACAACAGGGGTAATTTTGAATGGATAGCAGAGAAGGATGTTTCGTAGGATTTTACGAACTGTGCTCACAAGTATGTCCAATGTTCAGGCAATTCTCCGTGCACTACACGTTTGCACACCACCATTCGTCTACTGCATTGCTGTGGCCACTGCTTCCACTGACATCAAATCAATTTGTTTCCTGCCTCTACCCGGTTTCACACCAAAGGAACCAGTCTTTTTCGAATTTCCGAGTCATTTTCTCCACACCCTTCCGAGTCATTTTCTCCACACCCACGGCAGTCATCAGACCAATGCCTTTTTTCAAATCTTTCAGTGTCCGAAGCTTCCCCAGAGCGACGTATGCACAGTAGTCATTCTTGTAATACAGATTTACAAGCAGAGCGCGATCCTGCATTGAGGCAGTCATGGCAAATGTCGCAGATGTGAAAGGAGGGAAAGCTTTGTACTTGGTGTGTTTATACCAACTCCAACAGGTCGTGTGTATGACAGGTGTTTTCATTTACATATTCTGACACATGCAGCGTCATCTATTGATCAATTTTCACACTATTTTTTTTCTTCTCCCATATGTTTTCCCCCTTCTCCGATAATATTTCGTTGCAATTTGACGTCATTCTGACCAGTGGTGTTATTTCTACAGAGTTTTGAAAGTTTCACTTTAATTATAATCATCCTGTACATAGCTGGAGGTGAGGCAATAATGTTTTCCAAGTCTTTAGCACTTATTTTTGTGCCTTGTATTGTTATCCTTTCAATCACACATGTGTGATTATTGTAATCAACTTCCTGGAGTACGCCATTACGACTTGATAATATGCTGCAAAACCAACTGCTTTGGCAGATGATAACCACAGCATCTATTACATTGCCGAAGTGTTGAGAAGTACACCTTCCTCGATTTCCATAACCATAAGACAGTACAGGGTAACAGGAGGCTATAAAAGAAAACAAGGATCAGTTTTGAGAAAAGCAATATTGGCAAAGAGATTACCACTTCTCACAATTTTGACACTCAACACAAAAATCACACTGCTGTTGAAGCACAAAATCAACTCCATCAAGTTGAGGGGTCAATGTAAATGAGAGACCCATCCAAAGAAGATGGAAAGAAGTCAATCTTTAACCCAGAAAACCTGCTACAAGCCCAGAGAACATCACACAACTCAGCTGACTGGAGAGTACAACAATGGGAGCAAGCAATGTTCACCTATGAGTCGCAATTTGACCTTCAATCATTTGACACAGTGAGAAAGTCAGGAGAATGCCTGGTGAAAGGTATTCTCCTTGCATATTCTTATCCAGGATGCATTTTCATGATGGTTCTGTGGTGGAATGGGGACAAATCAGTATGACTGCAAGGATGCATTTGGTCTTCTCAGAGCATGGGGGCCTTACAGATCATCAGTACATGGAAGAAACCCTTTTGGAGCATGTATGCCTTCTCCTCCATTTATTGGTCATGGTTTTACATCAAAGCATGGTAATGCATGCCCACATGTTGCAAGAGTTGTTCAAGAGTTCTTTGATCAAGCTGCTCAAAGCCCTGATTTGAATCTTACTGAGCACACATGATACCAGTCGAGGAGAAGCGCCCGACAGCACTATTCAAAGATCCTATAGGCCCCAGGGGGAGCTCTCCTGAAAAACAATGGGAAATTCAGCATTCATTTGGAAAGCCTGAAAGGTTGGATGACATGATTGGTTCAAGAGGAGATAATACACGCTTTTGAAGATGCAAAGACAGGTATGTAAAGTGATGCATGAACTGCAGAGAAAATAGAGGTATGTTATCTTCATGAATTTCTTCAAAATTTTCTTGAAGTGTGAACATACTCATTTCACTTCCACAACTCTGACTTAATTTGCTTATGATCATCCTTTTTCATTGTCAGAGACCTACTTGGGCCCCTACCACAATCATAAAATAGTAGGCTAGAAGTGACTGGAATGTAACTTTTGAAACCAGATATACATAATCCTGTTTATGAACATGTACAAAACAGTGTGATTTGTGTGACTGCCCATTAAAATATTCAAGGCCATAGAAATCATGTGTACTTTTATGTACTTCACAAACGAAATAAGAAATCATAGCACTTCACTCTTCCAGAACATTTTTCTTAGCACAATAATTATCCAGAAACACCCTCAAACTATTAGAGTAGCTGTGCTATCTCTCTACAAGTAGTTTTGTGTATTTTCCATCCTTTCTGGTCTAGGCTTTGCACCACTGGTAAAATTAAAAACAATTTTTCTTTTATTTTTAAGTTCTTGTTTTATTTTTTATAATTATAATATTAACATAATATTTTTTTTTTAGCAGTATTTTGCTTCTTGTTTCTCTAGTTTATTTACTGATGATTAATAATTCATCTTCATTTGTTAAGCCTCAAAACAGGATACAGCATATTTGCCAGTTTAGTGTTTGTAAGTGGTTTCTTAATGCACTTTCTGTTTCTTGCAAACTACACATCTAAGAGTACCTTTCTTGCAGTGGCTATATTGTAATATGCCTATCCACAAATCACATAAGCTTATCCTAAAAGCACCTTCTCCTGCTGACTTTTCTATTACTTCCCTTACGAGCAACAAATGAAACACTGTTATTGACTTTTTTCCACCAGTTACTGGCTTGTGTAGAACACGAGCATTTAAAACTAACTGGCTGAGGATTTGTAAAAAGAAGTTTTTATATTGTTTCATAGACTTGTTTTTTGATCTGACAGAGCTTGCAGCATTTCAAGAGTGCTCAGCTTGTCCCACATTCAAGTTATAATCTACAATGCATTGTGCTTTCTTAACTTTCTCTCCAGCACTCCTGTCAGTCTTTCCCATTCAAGCATGTCTTTGGTGTTACATATAGTCAACTTGCACACTTCCATTTTGTCGAACCACTTAATTGCAAGTATCATATCAGTTGACATAAATTGAGTATTTTCTCGTTCCAGTTTATTCAGAAGTTTTGGCATATTGCGTCTGTTCCTATGAACAATATCACTGGCGTTTGTCTCATGGCTGCAAAGGCAGGTGAACTAGTCTGGGCTCAAATACCAGCTGTCAACATAAAGGGTATGACCACATTGCAAACAAGACTTCAGGAGTGATGGCACTATATCAGAGGTTTTCCTCAAATTCTGGAGCCCAGTTTTTGTTGCCCCTATATAAACTATGAAATTAAGAGACAGCCAGTCTGCCTGTCACAAAACAGAAACATCTTTCTTACAAACCTACTCCATTTTGATGGAATGAACTGTATGAAAGAGAAATGTCTCTGAAAAGCAACACGCTTTCACCTGTGCAGCACTTCTGCTTCCGAAGAAACTGAAATGGAGTACCATGCAAGCTTTATCAACACTGTTCCTGATTTCAACATGTCCTCCTCAGACTTGCCACTGAAATGCAACATTATAAACGCAACATTATCAAAAGTAGCAGAAAATGCCCTCTGGACATAATTTCACTGAAAACTGGAACTTTCAAAAGAACATCTCTAGCCAAATACTTGTTAATGATTAGCTTATCCACACAAGGTATGTTAAGACAAATAGCTATGAAACAATTCATCTTCTTATTTTGTATCTTCCCACTTTGATACCTTACAATGGCTGATTCTGGAGTGGTTTTCTAGGTGAATAAAAGTACTGATTTGTTTCAGTGCCTAAAAGTTTCATTACATCTTCTGTCAACAATAACAGAAAGAATGACAGAATACTTGGATCATTCCTTAGTTGACACTTATGTCCCAAAGTTGAATCATAAAATGTGTGATTGACTGGACAACAAATATTTTCTTTCCAGTCAAATTTGTCAGTAAATTGTTCTTTCTTCCTAGGTGTTTCACTATCACTTTCAAATTATTTAGATTTGGTACCTTTATCAATCGCATCTCTAGACAAAATGTAAGCTCTTCGTATTTCCATGATATCTTCCTCTGGGCAACCATGACACCTTGTCACTTTCTTCACAGAACAAATTCTGAGAAAAACACTGTGATGCCAAGTCCTGATTAACAGTAATATGCAACATAGTCAAATGCAGCAAAATAAGACCACATCAAAGCACTAGATATAAATTAAGAGGTGTGAAGCTACTGAGATTAGGGACAGAAATCCATTGTATACTTAAACTAGTCAAAATCACAGTGGCACTTGTGCAAAGGCGTGTCTATATTTGTCGTTAGTGCCCAAAGGTCAGCAAGTTGGCCTGATTTAACCTGTCAATAGCAATGCAGAAAAACTTCACTCGTCAACAGCACTCAAAGTGTTAAAACTAGTATCAAAGAAATGAGCAACCATAACTGACATAATTTTGTACGAATTTTCTCAGTGGTTTCTGCATGTTTTACTAATTCTGGACATGTTAAAGACAAAAATGAAAGCAGTCAATGTCTACTCTCAGTGGCCCAGTGTACTAAATAACACATTCCTTAGTGAGATGCTGCCTTCTGTCACCCTTGCACTTGCATGCATAGGTGTAGTCACACACATGTACTCGTTGCAGGGAAAAAAATCACACGCCAATCTGTGAATTAATAAACTTATTTTCCATGCATATATTGCTATGAAATTTTATGTAGAAAATTACCTAGTAACCTAAATTTTGTAACTTCCCATTATAAACAAATTAACATGATTCTGTGAATACATCAGAGGAGGACTTAAAACTCAACACTGTGTTGGTAAATGGTTAATGAAACAGTATTTCGTTAATAAAATTATATGTTGCATGATGTATGAGTTCAAACAGTAATTGTCATTTTCAGGTGTTCAACATTACCATTTTCATCTAATATACTACAGAAAGAGTGAAGGAGTGAATATAGGATCTATGAGATGTGTGACTCTTGGAACTTGTTAATAATTAATGATGAATGAATCACTGTGTAATCATGCATTAAATTAGGTATTCAGGAAACAAAATACTTATTTCAGTCCTAAAGACAAGAATAAATGGGACTGTTTTGAGTTTATTTGCTTTACAAAAGCAATTACAATTAAATTAAATTTGTAGTTGAGAATAGCTCAAGGACGGAATTACTGCACTTTCTCCAAAAAGCTATGAAGCTGACTGGCTATGTTAAGTTCCAACCAGTCCAAGAGGAGAATGATCATGCATTCTGAAAGTGTGAGAGACTGATGTGTGCTGGGCTTGAAGAGCCATGATTCAGCTTTAGCAGCATGAGGACATACTGACTGGTGCTGCAGTAGTTTAAAAAAATGTTTTAATTTGATTTTCTTGAGAAGATGAGAAGTTTGGAAACGGGAGATAAATTGTAAATGAAGTTTCCAGAAGTTTTGGAATTTTAGACGATTGTGACTTTCTCTCACTGGACAAAAACATCAGCATGTAAACTATGCAGTTGTGGTTCAGAAACTTCAGATTGTATACCTATCAAACAATGGAAAATCCAGGATGGAAAGCATCTCCGCTATATAGGCGAGTAGCAACTTTCCTTCTCAGATTGTACACCTACATCTACTGCCACACTGTGCAGACCACTATGAAGTGCATGGCGGATGGTACTTCCCATTGTACTGGTTATTGGGCTTCTTCCTATTCCATTCAAGAAGGGGTATAGGAAGAACTATTGTTTGTATGCCATCTCCTGTTATTCCTATTTGGCATATGTGCTACACACTTGAGGAATTTCTATGATGGGTCAAACAAGTGTTTTGTGAGCAATCTCTTTTGAAGACTGTATTTTTCTAGTACTCTACCAATGAACTGCAGTCTGCCACATGTATTACCTACAATTGAGCCTACGTGGTCATTTCATTTCATATCTCTACAAACTGTATTTATGTAAGTTGATCAATTCCACTTGTCATTCACTGATATTGTACTCAAAGGATATTACAATTTCACAGTTTTACATTTCCCAACTTACAATGCAAGCTGACAATCTTTTACACCACTGTGAAATCATATCAATCTCTGACCTCACATTTTTACAGGTTTTTTTTCAAACAGTACTTCATGACATTGAGGGGTCCAGAAAAATGTGGACACTCTTTAACAGTTAATATCTCTGGAACAAAATTACATATAGTTGCAATTTTACATGGCAGCATAGTCCATTGCTTTTTCAACAGATCTTGGTGCACGTTTTCCAGCAGATGACAGTGCAGCAATGAATGAAGCAGGATTGTTGTTTGAGCAATGCAAGGCCATATAGAAGTGTCACTGGAAGAACAAAAACATGATTGAGGTTCAATGGCAATGGAGTAACGTGTACGGAACTCAGCCACCTACACATACAACTGTCTCTCCTACTCAGGAAAAATTTTAAGCTGACAGTACTGTTCAGTATGTGCCTAAGGAAAGGTCTGGACGACAAAAAACATCAACAAATCCAGCTTCCAGCACTGCTGTGTTGCAACATTTTACTAGGTCACCTCAAAAATATGTGAAGCAGTGTGCACGTGAAAGCAGCAAAATGAAAAGTGTATGTTCCAAGATTGTTGCATGCTATAAATGAGGATGACCCAGATCAAAGGATGGAGTACTGTGAGTGATTTGAAGGCATGCTTCATGAGGATGCACTGTTTGCAGGTATGGTATGACGAGGCGCAATTCAAAGTGAATGGTACTGTAAACTGCCGCAACAGCTCGTGCTGGGCACCTGAATATCCTCACGTTCATGCGGACTAACATATTAATCCATCAGGTGTGGTCTGTCATAGGGCAGTTTGATTGGCCCATTCTTTTTCGAAGGTAATGTAAATGGTGAGATGTATCTTCATATACTGCAAACATCAATTTTACCTGACATCTGAGAGAAGTTTGGAAATGATAGATTTTACCTAGAAGATGGCACTCTGCATCATTACCAGTGCGATGTTATAGCCTACATCTATGAAAATCTACCTGGACACCAGGTCAAAGGGCAGCTGTCCAGTATGCACTAGTCTCCAGGCCTTACAACTCTCGACTTCTACCTATGGAGGCCTTGAAAAATGACATTTATATACAGAAGCCACAACATGTAACAAACTATGAGAAACCATCAGGGCATCATGTGCGCTTATCACACCGGATACCCACACACTGACAGTGTGGGGGTACCTTTGAATACATAAAATAACCTTCCCCCTGTGAAAGAATTTTAATAGTACGTCAATTTGTTCCATTAATACTGAATACCAAAGAGCGTCTACATTTTTCTCGACCTCTCTGTATATAACAGGATCATCTGCGAAATGTCTTTGAGGTTGCCATTAGTATGGTCTGCAAGGTCACTAACATAAAATATGAACAGCAAGGGCCCTAACATACTTCCCTGGGATACTAATGAAGGTACATCTACATCTGGCAGTAATGCTCCATTCAAGATCACTGAGCAATGGTGAACTGTACAGTATTGGGTGAGCATACAAAGCTGACAAACATCAGGTGAACTTTTCAACTGTTAGTTAAAGTTGTAGATCTCCAGATAGTACATCATGAATTCCTTACTTATCCCGGCTACTTGTGACAGAACATGTTACCCGAGTGAAAGGAACAGTACAAACTAACAGCAAGTATATGCTTTTACAACAGGAACTGTTTATTATGGTGGATTTGATAACTCCATTTGAATCATTAACATGAAAATACATCACATACATTTTAGCCATGAACTTACCCTATTTAGTAACTTCAGCTGCATCTGATGGAAAAGCAGCAGTTTACTTCCTTATTACTTCTTGACCTATGTTTCTCAGACTACAGTTCTGTACCAATCTCCATCTGGGAACACTATTCATATCCCATAAACACTTTAAGACTATTCAGACTGCTTATATGAGCTCTGCTCGTTGTCATGTCACACATAGGAACATTCCAGTTCCAACCCATCGTATGCCCATATTCCTCCCTCATTAATTTTAGTATTACATCACAGTTCTTTTTGCTCCATGCTTTTGAGCACCTTATTACAGATTCTCTGTCTGACCATTGCCTGCAGCTGATGTTCAAACTTGGCAGCTGAGAACCACAGGATCCAAGCCACCATACTGTGACTTAGATGAACCTCTGAAACTGACAATGTATCAGAATTGATAGAAATATATTGTGGTTCTGGAGATGAGAGCATATTGACTTGCTTTTTCGTTTCTTGTAAATGGGAAGCTGTTTAATCTTTGTGTCCTACACAGATTGAACTCTAATTTCAGTCATGAGATGGAACATTTTATGTAATCTGCTGACATGCACAGTGCAGCCTGTCTTTTAGACAACTTTTCCAGGTTTCACAAAAATAAAATCCTACGCCACCACACACCAAATAAAAACCATCACAGGAATGGCAGCTGCCTTACAGATTCACTGGAAGAGATGCTTTAGAGATTTACAGTAAATACTTCAAGTAGTGTTGTCCACCCATGAAGGAGATAGTTTACAAATACTCATTCAACTGGTACTTAAGTATTGCTCCTCACTCTAGGACCTTTAAGCCGTCCTTTCAAGGAACATGAAAATGCACATGGACAAAGAGCTGGTGATGTTACATCATGGAATTCCACATTCCACTACACTGCGGAAGGTGAAGTAAAGTCTCTGGCATTCCACATTCCACTACACTTCGTAGGGTGAAATAAAGTCTCTTGCATGTCAGATTTTTGTTTTGTGGAGGCAAATGTGGCCAATGAGGTGTGACAACATTTTACATCACAAGCAGAACTTATGAGCTGCCATATTGTATGGCATTAAACATCGTATTTGTTGGGTTTTCTTTCTCATAGAGTACATGTTACAAATATAAGATGTGTCAAAGCATTAGCAAATTGAGGAGCTCTCAAAAGCATGTCGTTTTAGCTACAACTTGTTATAATAAAATGACAGGAAATTACATATTGGTAGGTAACGGCTCCCAGTAGTTGATTTTCTCAGCATTATAGCTTGTGTGTTATGAAACAATACCATTTCAATGCTATTGCACAACGATGGTCTATCAAAAGTTCATCTTTTTGATAAAATTGACATATTAAATTTCACATAATGACATTGTAGATACAGTCTTTGGACAGCGCATGTCATATTAAGAGGCCTCATACTTGTGTTGAAACTGTAGTGCAGCTGATAGCATCAGGATTTGTGAAGAGAAAGACTGGAGGTTCATGTCCAACAGCTGATAAATTTTTTTTCCGCCTTTTGTTTCCTAAAGTATTTTGGGTCTTTTTTATATTCATTTAACAGCAGTATTATCTCAAAAGTCGATTTCATGTATTCTGTATTTGCTGCAATTCTTGTTGCAAAGGCCAATGACTGGAATGTTTCCCCTGTGATCAAAAATCATAACGCGACTGGCATCCTATGTCTGAAAGTAAAAACAAGTTACACACTGGATGTTTTGAAACTTCCAGTAATGCACGCACACGCACACACACACACACACACACACACACACACACACACACACACACAACACATATATATACTGGCTCATGTTTGTATCCTATCAGTAATTGATGGTGAGCAGCTTCGGAAAAATCTCCTTTTCCATTCAAACAAAATTACGAAACAGATCACTATCTTGAAAATCTATATGATGAAGTACTTTATTCAGAGTACTAGTAGTCAATGCAACACTAAGAATATGGATATTATACATGCACTAACTGACATTAGATGCTATACCTTAACAATTCTAAATTTCAAACTGAAAATGGGATGAAAATTCAATTGAGTTAACGAATAACTTCTACCAATATGTCTCTCAGATTGTTGTACAGCATTATGTAATGTTTGTCCACCAGTAATTTGTTGTTAAAGCCATTGATGATGCCAGAATCTTCTTCAAGATTTTCTCTGCTCTTCTTCGATAATTGGTAACTAGAATTAAATCAGCTCTTTTACATGCACCCATTTTGGTAAAGAAACTGTGTGATTTTGCAAGCCAAATAGAGCTGACAATGGTTGATGGACAGCACTGAGAACGCAAATCATGTTAAGCGCCCTGTCCCATGTACCAATGGTGTTGTCTCACGTGAGGTCAGATGTCTTGTCTGTCTCCATGTCAATGCCAGTTGCCTCATCCCGTGCGAGGATAGCTTTAGCAATTAAGACTGATACAGAAGATCCAAAGAAGAGTATTGTGGTCTGTCACAGATTTGTGAAAGGTTCAGCACCACTGTGTGGTTTACTGTTACAATTATGAGAGCATATGATTCCAGAAGGGTCAAGTAACATATTGTTTCCTCCAACTCAAATATCACATGTGAAATTAGAGGGATTTGAGCTTATCCAGAGGGTTATCAACACTCATTTTTCTGATTCGATATTCTCGACTGGTACATGAAAGTGGAAAAGCGACATTGGTACCCAAAGTATCCTCTGCCATGCCTGCAAAGTGTTTTACAGAGTATAATTATTATTTTTCACACCCATATTTTAGCAGAATGTACCAGTGGGGTTTCAAGCTACAGTAAAACAGCGCACACTTTTCTATCAGGTGTAGTCAATAGTTTTAATTGCCACAGCAAGTCGGGGAGGGTGTGGCGGAGGTTATTTTCTTTCAGAATCCTAGCTTCTTAATTTTCAGCTGTAATTGTGTCAGGCCAATCCAGGTGACTACGTCAGTCATTTAGCTGCAGGATAAATAGCTGGGAAGCTCATGAATGAAGAGGGCTGGGAAGCTCATGAATGAAGAGGGCAAGCAGAAACCACACTGATTTCTATAATACATCATCATCAGTCTCTACAATACATTATCACCACTAAAATAACTGTATATTTCTGCACTTCTATCCTGCAAACTATTTCACAGTCTGGAACAGCCTGCATCTTTGTTCCAGTCATGTGCCACACTTAATTATTCCTATGAGTTACAGTAAAGCAATGCTTTGTTATTCCAGTGAGTTACAGCAAACTATTACTAGAGGAAGATTCAGCTCTTTGATATAGACTGTAGTGACTGCATGCAGATAAAGTATGCTTTCCTCTATCGTGCATTAAGCTGATTTTCAAGTAGATACTGATTTATTGATGACATTTTCTACAGCAAAAATCATGTAGTGAACCAATTTTGGAAGGCTAACTTTAATATACTGCCAACTGCTTTGCCACAGTGGTAACACTGGTTCCCGTAAGATCACTGAAGCTAAGCGCTATAGGGTTGGGCTGGCACTTGGATGGGTGACCATCCGGTCTGCCAAGCGCTGTTGGCAAGTGGGGTGCACTCAGCCCCAGTGAGGCAAACTGAGGAGCTACTTGATTGAGAAGTAGGGGCTCCAGTCTCGTAAACTGACATATGGCCATGAGAGCATCTGTGTGCTGACCACATGCCCTTCCATATCCCATTCAGTGACGCATGTGGGCTGAGGTAGATACGGCGACCGGTCGTAGCGTTGGGCCTTCATGGCCGGTTCAGGCAGGGTTTAGTTCTAAACTTTAATGTATCAGTGTTCAATCCATCACCTTTTGCTTTGGTTAAATCATGATCAATGAACATCTGGAAAGACAATTTTGTTCCATAACTCTACATAGGATAGAAACAAGTCCAGTTTTTTTCCCCTCGGCCACATCTTGGCAGGAAATATATCCAACTAATCACGAAAATTTTGAGAAAACACCTTTAGTTGAATGTCATTAAGATTTTTTTAAATTCCATGTGCGTCTCCTAGCCTACAATTATATACAATAAAATAATATCCCTATCATTATGGCACTATTGGAGGATTTACATGCATATTTTCCTAGCTTACTACAAATCATTGCACCACTTCAGTGTTGTCTTGGTTGGACGACAGAAACACCTAAATGTTTCATTAGGCCTATCTTTGACGCATATCCCCAGAGATTATCTCACATTCTGAGTCTGTTCATTCCATTAGACACCGTGGAGTGTTTATAGCAATAAATAAGCTACCACCAATGGTGTGAAGACTATCCTTCCGGTACATATTATAATTAGAATTTAGATTTTCAGTGCCACAGTAAAACAAACGAAGTTTTCCATAAGTGGCGGTTTGACTAGGTACACTGTAGTGACCCAGAATCGTAATTCACACAAGTGCTCTGAGGACTATTTAATTACAAACTCACCAACTGCTACAAATTATATTCTTTGCTTTTTAAATCAGGAGGAGTTGTTTCCTTTGTTTTTCCTGCATATTGTAGTGACAGAAGTTGTCACTCCAGTTGTTTGACATTTGTTAAAACTGACTTGTCTACATTAAAAAAGGAATAGTATTTCTTGACAGTATCAATTTCTTGCACAGCAGCTGCAGAACTACATGTAAGAGCATCCTCTTCTTCATCATTGTCACCACAAGTTCCTACGTCACAGTGCTCCTTGACTAGAATTTCACACATATCACTTACATTCATCTTGGGTGTGGAAGCCAGAAAATCACCGTCACAAGAAACAAAAGTCCTGCAATGTCACATTTTTTGGGAGCAACTGTGATTCTACCCCATTCTTCTTAAGGAACAGTTTCGTCTTCAACAGCAACTTATCTACCACAACCAGCCTTGCAAGACAATGTAACACAATGTGTTGTGTTGTTCAAGTCCAGGCAGAAACAAACATATGCGCAGCCTGTAAAATGTTTGTGTCTCACCTCTCCCTCCTCTCAAGGAATGTAATTGATCTCTGGACACCTCTACTCTGTATCTGGCTTTAACAGAAATTATTATGTGCAGGTCCAGAGGCTGCAGATGACTTGGGCAGTTTGGTGAAAGGAACACAAGATATCTAGGTACTGTTGTTGTATTAATAAGTACAAGGTGTCACTTTTATGTTTTAAAACACTTGAGGGATTTATATTTCCTTATATCTGTATGGGCAACTTCTCACTTCCATTACTATTTTACACAATAGCACAGACACTGTACTTTTACTTTTTTCACCTTCTCACTGAACAGAATACACTTTTTTAGGAAGTAAATTGTAAAAGATTGTAGTTTCATACGCACTAAAAATGACTCTGGGCTCATAACTCTGTATATATCATTTCTTCCACTTATTTATGATGTTCTTTTACTAGGATCTAATAGTCATTTGACACAATGAAATTTTCAATACTGATCTTCAGGACAATTAACAATGCTCACTTGTTTTTGAGAATGCAGCACAACTAAGATGATGCCAAATTCTACCTTAATTGTTTTTGAGAATGCAGCACAACAAAGATGATGCCAAATCCTACCTTAATTGTTTTTGAGAATGCAGCACAACAAAGGTGACGCCAAATTCTACCTTTTTGCCATTTCAGAAAGTTTATGTTGTGACTGTCTTTGACATCGTGGATGAACTCAGCTTTTGCTGAATCATAAGATTTCTGCATTTATAGGCCATAACTCAACAAAAGTAAAACTAATAAATTTGACAATAACAAAGACAACACTTCACATTTCATGCTTCTAAGTTCTTAGCTCTGAGATTGTGAACACACACACACACACACACACACACACACACACACACACACACACACACATGGTGCCGGCTAGACTGACAGTGCCAATGATTTTGTTGGAGATGGACTGGTTGTGGTAGGGGTAGTGTCAGGTGGGAAGACTAGAGGGAGAGGGATGCAGGAGGCAGGGAGTGGGACTGGGTGTGGATGGCTAGTGGCTACGAGGGAGGTGGCTGGTTTGCCAGGCAGGAATGCAAGACGGAAGGATAGCAGGTATACGGACTGGCACAACTGTAGCAATCAGTGGGAAGCGGCACACACTGAAACACTGAAGGCAATGCAGGGATGTCACTAGGGAGAGGGTGGCAGGACGGAGGAAACTGATGGGTGGAGGGTATGGGAACATCGTGTTTTCTGAGATTGAGGCCACAATGGTTACGGGATCCTTACAGCGGATAACTCCCATCTGCGCAGTTCAGAGAAGCTAGTGGTGGAGGGAAGGATCCAGAGTTGCGAAGCAGCCACTGAATTGAGCATGCTGTGCGCAGTTGCATGTTGTGCCACCAGTTGGTCACCTTTGTTCTTGACAACGGCTTGGCAGGGGCCTTTCATCCTGATGGACAGCAACGGAGGTATATGGCATTGCTGCTTTCGTATGTGGCCTGGCCTCTGATGGAGTAGGATAATCCTGCAGCAGGACTGGAGTAGAGGTAATGGGTGGATGGATCGGACAGGTCTTGCAGCTTGGTCTGCCATAGGGATATGATCCCTGTGGCATGGGACTGGGCATAGGGATGGACAAGGTTGTTGTGTAGGATGGGTGGACAACAGAACACAACTTTAGGAAGGGTGGGAAGGACCCTAGGTAGGATGTCTCTCATTCTGGGACAAGATGAGAGTCAATCAAAGCCCTGGCACAGGATATGGTTTGGTTGTTCAAGCCCAGGTGACATTGGGTGATAAGGGTAACGCTCCTTTGTAGCTGATTCTTGGGGATGGTGAGAGGATTGAGGTTGTGTGAGAATATGGCATGGGAAATCTGTTTGTGGACTAGGTTTCGGGGGTACTGCCTGTTTGTGAAGACCTTTGAGGCCTTCAGCATACTGGGCAAGAGAGTTCTTGTCCCTGCAGGTGGCTAGGCTGTTTGAGAGGGATTTTTTGGTGCAGAAGGGATGGAAGATATCAAAATGCAGGGACTGTTGGTGGATATTAGCTTTAATGTGGCCAGAGGTGTGGCTAGAGCCATCAGTGAGGTAGAGGTCGATGTACAGGAAGATGGTTCATTGGGTTGAGGAGGACCAGGTGAAGCAGATGGGAGAAAAGTTGTTGCGGTTGTGAGAGTCTGTGGATAGTGTGTCTTGGCCCTCAGTCCAGATCATGGAAATATTATCAATGAACCTGAAGCATACTAGGGGTTGGGACTTTTGGGAGGCTAAGGTTTGCTCTAGATGGTCCACAAACAGGTTGGCATAGGAAGGTGTCACATGTGCACCACGGCTGTTGGTATTTGTTAGTAAACTTTCCCTTCAAAGGAAAATTAGGTTTCGATCAGGATGTAGTTGGTAAGGTGTGTAAGAAATGTGGTGGTAGGCTTGGAGACTGAAGAACATTGGGAGAGGTAGTGTTCAATAGCAGCAAGGTCATGAGGGATGTTTGGGTATAGGGAGGTGGCATCAACAGTAACGAGTAGATATCCAGGAGGTAAAGGGATGAGATGGTGGAAAGTCAGTGAAGGAAGCGGTTAGTATTTTTGATGTATGAGGCTAGGTTTCAGGCAATTGGTTGGAGGTGTTGTATACCAAGAGTGGAAATTCTTCAAGTGGGTGCACAATTGCCAGCTACAATGGGGTACCCAGGATTGTTGGGTTTGTGAAATTTGGAGAGCATGTAGAAGGTGGGTGTGCGTGGTGTTGTTGGAGTGAAGAGGGAGATGGACTCTGGTGAGTGGCTCTGGGGCCCTATTCTGTATCATTCATACCGATTGGTGCAGTAGGTTTGTCTCGGTAGTGATGTCATTTTCGGTTCTTTATCGAAATCTCCTATTCTGTAAGCTTTTGAGACCTGTTACCAAATAGTCCACACACCGATTTTACGACAATTGTACCGAAAGCTTTTGGATTTCAGTGTGGCCCTGTCGATCGGTGAACTGTGGTTTATGTACACCTATAATTTGTTATTTTAAACATATTTAGCAGTTTTACCTTTGGATTTAGTCATTGTGTTACATAAGAATCACCAGAGGACGCATCCGGGTGGAAAGTGAGTTCATAATAGACTATTTTCCTCTGTTAGAAATATGGTTAGGTTAGGTTGGTACTGTGAATGATTACATCAAAGAAAAAACATTTTCGGTCTATATTCTCTCAAAATACTTGTTATTTTTATGCAACTATGAGTTTAAAGATCATTAAATATCAAGACATTGGCTCTGCTTACGTATATTACACATGAGTGTGAACTGACGTTACTAGTGACTTTGTGTATTTTTTCCCGCAAATGGTTTAGTTAGTAATTATCGAAACGTGTTTACAACTTTCAAGTAACAATGGAAAGCAATTACGTGAAGCCTGATATTGGAAACCTTCCAAACTATCAAGCATTTATGACTTACGCAGCACCGTTTAGCAACAAAGTCAGCCTACGTTCCTCTACGCAATAGTACAGGAATTGAGCACTATATTTCTGTTGTTCGGCATGGCAAAGTGGTTAGCGTGTGGGAATGCGATACGAAAGGACTTGGGTTCACACATCGGTGGATGAAAAAAAAAAATTTTTTTTTCCTCTTCATATATGCAACACATTCTAAGACATTGTTATTCGTGTAACTTAAGATTTTTGTGCAATATTTGTTATTACTTACATGTAAGAGCGCACTTCCTCAGTAATGATTTCGTGATTTTTATGTGTTTAAAAAATGAAATATGAAATTGCTGTGAGTGAAACAACCGACAGTGACCTTTAGATTTTGTCTTGTCTGAAATAATTCACTATTTTTTCTGAATATATAGCGATTTCTGAGTATGCAGTTAGACAGGAATCTAAGAGCACAATTTAAATTACTGGGAATGTAACTAGCAGCAGTCATCTTCATAATCTTGCTTGCCACAAGTATTTATCTGCGATCGAATCCTCAACAACAGTAGACAGAGATGAAACATCTCCGCTGTAATATTTTTAGACTGTAGCACCACATACAAAACATTTTCATTCATGAGATGCATGTTATAAACTTCGATGATCTGCAGGAGCTCTCAAAAATGCGTTTTTTCAATTTTGTTTTTAAGACCCAAATCATTGATGTATCATATAGGGAAGTGGGCTACTTAATCATTTGGATCTCTAGGAGCGAGTTATAACCATATTCTGTTTATCTTCTTATTCCTTGAAACTCTGAGAATCAATTTTTCGGGTGTTTTATAAATGTATTAGTACAATGTGGTACTACACACTATTCCTAACCCATTTTCTGAAACGTAAAATCCAAAATACGATGTCAGTGTGAATGAGAATAAGATGACATAATGTGCCATTTACGACAATCTGCAGAATACAGTCAAATACACTATCGTTATTATGCATGCATAGAAACATGCGGTCAGGGAAACTGTAAAACTTTCTATGCACTTCAGCTGAGAATCATGGAAATGGATATACTGCACCTGATACTGTTAAGGAGAAGGCAAGAGCGATGAAGGCAAGCACGTCAACTCGATGGAATGCGGCATCATGCGTTATGGCAACATAAACACAATTTTCGATACTTCGAAGAATAGCGTGCCTGTGTCGTCTACTAGCCACTTTGTGTTCATGGTGCTGTGCACGCTGCAGTGCGCATGCGCGGATCTGCGGCCACTTGCTTTTGATTCGCTTGTGCAAGGCGAACCGACAATAGCGCTTCAGTTCTCTAGACCCGAACAGTACCGCTTCCGAAATGCATACTGAATAATGCAGGGGCTCTAATTTGAGCACCGAAACGATCAGCACAATGGCAGAAAGATACAGAATAGGCACCCTGGGAAGGGTCTACTGATTTCAGAAGGGATTGGAGGTTATGCCGGATTTCTGGAAAGCGATTACTCTGGCAGAACTTGTTGATGGAGGTGTCAGACTGTTGTGGTGTCTTTGTCTGCAAAAGGATGATTAGGTCTGGATCTGTTTTCAGGTTATGTGTGGCGTCTTTTCTTCTGCCAAAGGGTTAAGTGTTTTTAAGAAGGAATCTGGGGAAGGATGATGAGGACGAGTTGAACATAAGGAATTCCTGGCAGCTGACTAGGGAGTGGTTAGGAGGGGGGTCTCAATTGGATGGTGGTATGAACTGGCAGAGGCAGATGGTGGTATGAACTGGCAAAGGCAATGTTCATTGTTGGGATTAAGTTGGCTTTGGTTGAAGGAATTGGTGGCAAAGAAGTGTTTCCACTGTAGAGATCAGGAGGAAAGCAGGTCTTTGACAATTCCCAAATGGTTAAATTTGGGAGTGGCACTGAAGGTTAGGCATTTGGATAGGACTGGAACTCCTGTAGAGCTATGGTTTTTGGTGGAGAGGACAAAACAGTGTTTTGGAGTTGCTTGTGCTTGGGTTTTGTGGAGTGTTAGAAGGGAATTGTGGAGGATGTGCTAAAGTGAAGAGATCAGCTAGGCAGGGTCTGGGTGCTATGAGGGGTTGACAATTTCAGAGGTGTTGCACATGTGGTGAGGATTGCGCAATAATAGTATCTTGTGGAGGGAGTAGAGGTTGTTCTGGGATGTCTGTGGCATTGAGAGGTGTTTTTGCAGGAACAAGTTTGTGAGGGATAGGGACTGGTGGAGTCTTAAAAGGCGAGGGTCATTGTGAAAGGAGGGGTGGGATCCATAGAAGGGTATTTTTAACGTAAGGCCACTGATGGGGACTCCATGGTGTCAACAGCTTTAAAGGAACAGGTGCAGGTTTTAGCCAGGAAGGGATTCTTTCCTCAACTGGTGCACAAAGATGGAGCAGCAGTTCACTGGGGTAGAGAGGATGTTAGGACATGGGAAATGGCAGAGTGAAAAAGGAGAACTGGATAATAATAGCCTGAATGTTGGAAGAGATTTCAGATTGCAGCCAGTTGTCGTAAAGTCACTCCAGGATATTATGACTGGACACCTGCCAGTCATTTTCTGGCGAGCCATTGAAGACTGACGAAGACGTTCTCTGCTCTGTGTTGTATACTATCTATTGTCACACATGGGTCAGAGTCATGGAAACAGAAGGACCACACGCCTGGCAGCAGAGCTCTTGCTGTTGGAACTGCAAATATCAGCTGTCTTTGGCGCTGTCACTCATTGCAGTTATCAGAGTATTCTGGCATCTTTTTTAAGAGCAAATCTCAGGAGATAATGGGATTCCATGCATTTTCCAGCTGGTAGCCACTGACAGGGTTCATTAGATTTTCCAAGATGTGTATTTCAATGGATTCCTTTATCAAGGTGTCCCAAAAAGATGTTGCTGTAGCCAAAATTTATGTTTTGTCATACTCCATGGAATGTCTGTTGGAGATACAATGTTCTGCAATTGGAGACTTGCTGGGTTGCAGAGGGGCAACTGTAATGTTTGTGTTCTGTGCAATGTTCATCCACCATGTGTGTTATTTGTCTATATAGGCCATACCACACTGGCAAGGTATTTTGTAAATTCCTGCCTTCCGAAATAAAAAATTATCATTCACTGATCTCAACAGGTCCAAAATCTTAAGATGGTGGGTGGAAACTCACTTTCACCCAAAAATTACTAAGGATTCTTGCTATTTTGAAGGAAATATTTCCAACAAAGGGAAGAAAAGTTAGGTACTTTGCTGGTGCATTCTCATCTTTATCCACTTCTCGGTTCTTGGTTTTAGTTGAGAATGTCCTGTTAATTTGCCAGGTCGAGTTTCCATTGTCTCTGAACACTGTCCTTAAATGTGCAAGTTCTTTAGGCAAACTCTCTGCATCTGACACTGTATGACCTCTGTGTACAAGGGTTTTGTGGAGTCCTGCCCACTCGTCTCTTATAGAGTGCCTAAACGATGTTGCTTTCTCGGATAGCTATAGAACAACTCAAGCAAATCATATTAATGGTTTTTCTTAGAATATAGTAGATTGACAATACTTAACTTTGATTTACCATGTCATATTGTGAGCTATTGGCGACATGCAAAATCACAAGTAACAGCTCTTTTAGTGCTCTCTTCTAGTCCGCGTCTACCAGTGTCCGTCTTCTACCGGCCCAGGATGACAGAAGCGGCGCTTATATTCTCTTCGGCTAGAGGCTGCTCCTGTCATGGTGTGGTCCTAGTTAGCAAACTATTGGTTGACGTTGTCTCTGCTCTTGCATTCTTCATCTTCATGCCGGCACTTATCGTTATGTCGGAACAGGTTTTAAGCACACTCATGGTTTGAGATGGGCGATGGTAATCTGAAGAGTGCAAGTACAGATCGGTGTGAGTGGGCTTATGATAAACAGAATTTCCCAGAGAGACATCACTCTTCTCTGTAATCAAAACATCCAGGAATGAGAAATAACCATCGTTCTCCAATTCCATAGTAAATTGAATGTTCTCATGAATGGAGTTAAAATAATGTAAAAACTCCATTAACTTAGCTTCTCCGTGGGCCCATACGATGAAAGTATTGTAAGTCCACACTGTGAAAGTATCATCCATGTACCTCCAAAAACAGTAGGTTTAAGAACCGCTGATTCCTGTGCTCTTTCCTTAAAATCCTCCATGGAGCTGCCCATGGTGATGCTGTGAGTCTATCCAAAATATTCTTGGTTCAGTATAAAATATGAAAGCAAGGTGTTTGCCTAAATCATATGCTGGGGCATGAATGTTATTCCCTATAGGCAGTAAAGGAAGGTGGTCTTTGTGCACTTTAGGAAGACCATACAGTCTCTGTGGTATACAGCCATGTGGGCTTAACCACTTGATGGTCTCTGGAGGTAATGAGGAAGAATTCAGGAGTCTACACCACTTCCGTTGCACACATCCTATAGGATAATGATCATCTTCATGCTACAGGGTCATGATCAGTCTTCATGCTGTAGAGTCATGATCAATCTTCCTGTAGTACACAGTATCACTAAGTAGGCCATACATCTTCCCCAAATACACACTGCGACGTAACAAAATATTTGAGTTACCTCTGAAGCTTTCAGCACCACTATGTCCTGATCCTTTCTTCATAAATTATATTACTGCACTGAGGAGGAGCTTTCAAAAGAGCACGGCAAGTTTCCCTTCTTATTTCTTCGGTAGAATCCACAGGAAGGCTTTGTACAGCTTCTTCAACACCACTCACAAAATTTATCTGAGGTAGTGCACTACGTGTACGACAAAATTGAATCTTTTACCTAAACGCCAAAGACAGCTGATCTTTGCAATTCCACCAGTGAGAGCCCTTCCACCACGCAGTGTGATCCTTCTGTCAATGTGACTCTAACACATATGCAGCAATACTCTCAGCATGCTATACACGGCAGAATGGAGAATGTCTTCAACAGTCTCTGATGGCTCACCTGAAGATGACTGGCAGGTGTCCAGTCAAAATATTGTGGAGTGAAGTTTACAACAGCCAGCCACAATCCCCAAATCTCTTTGCCAGAAAAATTTTAAATTTCTCAACAATATAGTCTGATTTCATTGAGGGTAAAAGGTGGAAGAAATTGTGCTGGGAGCAATAGGATGGTTTTGTGGCATGAAAATATTTAAACCACACGTTAAGTTATTGACACATGCAGGGAAAAAAGAAAGAAAGACATAAAATTCTGACGGGAGGAATGTGTGGGAATGGATGGGTCAATTCGGAGGTTAGATGCACTGGTTGGTTGTTGGAAGGTGTTCATCACTGTGACCCACTGGATGGATGTCATGTAGAACATCATGCAGCCCAGTCATACCAGCTGCGACCAGTGCTACAGCATGTCACAAAAGTCATGTGCCATCATGTGGGTTGGAATGGGTGAAGTATATGTGTAACGAAGGCAGATGGGAAAATGTAGGACAAGATGTGGACAGACAATCAGAAAGACAAACAGGGTGTAGATTACTGTAATATACTGTTGTCACATGACAGAAAAGACATCTGAAACAGAAAGAAATCAGAAACTCACTTGGACATGGTAGAAACTGCGTAAAAGCTGAATTTTAATTTGTAGAATTTTTAATGGTTGTTCCTTAAAAGTGGACTTTCTCTTAAAGCACAGTTCTTATGGGAGTTTCACCAGGACCAACAGAAATATTTGTTAAAATCAGGATTTCCTTAAAAGCAATTTGTTAGTTCCTGGTTCTACTGTATTTATTTCTGATTTCAGACTACTTTCTCTTAAAAGTACAGTGCATATGTTGATACCTTAATGAGTACATTAAGGGTAATTATGGAACCTTACCCTGTATTCTTCAGTTACCAATTGCTAAGTTTAATTTTTTTGTTCTGACAGCAATAACAAATGTTACCTACCTTAACCACTACATGTTACCTGTGCACTACTCATAACTCGCAATTTGGTGCTCTGACGGGTGTTTCTGTAACCTAAAATATGCCACATAAACAGTGCTATCTAAGCAGCTGTTTCCAAAAATATAGAGCATGGCTGACCTATATTGGTAACTGCAGTCTTCTACCTGATAGTGTGAGTCAAGAAATCTGGTTCCAAGATTGTCACAGTATCAACAAAGGCTCTGACTTAGGCCTTCCACCTCGTTCCAAAGCAGAGGACCACGATCACTTATCAGTAGGGTGATATTATAAACCATGTATTGTGCTTTTACCCCAGTAACACGGCTATAAGTCTTCATCCCTTGGGGTGATACATACCACTCTAGAGAACTGATGTGTATCATAATGCCTTCTTACTCAAATGATACTAGCAACTAGAAATTATAAAATAACATGTCAAATGTGAAGGTACAGATATTGTGCAGGGGTTTTATTTTTATTTTACACTTGGTGAGCTACATCAAAAGATGAAGTGCTTCTTCACCATGGGACAGGGATCACAGAGATTTTTCAAGAAGAAATATCTGCCCAGATGCACATATACATATTCCTTGGATCGAAGACCTGCCCTGGAGATGCACAGACTTCCAAAGCATGTTTATATTAGCAAAGAACTTTCGTCAGATTACTTTATTCAAGATAGGGAATGTTGATGGAGGTCAAGTAATACAGTTCATGTATGTATCAATGAAAAGAATATATGGACTGTTCACTCAAAAGTAATATTGAAATTTATTAATAGTACTATGGTGAATCAATAAGAACAAAGTCGGAGAAGCAGTCCAAGACAGAGCTCCTAAAGATCTTTTCATGAATGTGACATTACATTCCAAATTTCCTTTTCTGCTGACATAAGTCATAACTTGCAAGCACTGGTTTGAACAGCTGCTACAGCCACTTCTTCATCTGAAACCAGTCCCCCCACCCAAAACAAGTCCATCAAGGATTTCCTTCCCAACCTACCTGCTATTTCCCTACTGGGCTCCATCATCCACCACACATTAGAACAACAGGGTGTATACGGGGACAAGAAAGAAAAATTCCCGGATTTTTCCCGGATATCCCATTTAAAAAATATGTTTTTTCCCGGGCGAAAATACACTTTTTCCATGCTCAGTAACAGTAGGTTTTCTGTAGATTTTCCCTCAGAACGGTAAAACTTATCAATACTTTGAATGGCTAACGTTTTATACACTCACATAACACTTCCCGGGGAAAAAAAAATAAAAAAAATAAAGAAAAGACGGGGGAGAGAAGTTTTGGAAAGACTTTTAATGAAAAAAAGGAGAGACGTTTTGGAAAGACCTTTGATTTGCAGCAACATATGCGGTGCATATTTTCGTATTAAGAAAATATAAATTCGAATTGCACCAAACACAGTGCATTAGTTTCCAGAGCGTTGAAACCGAGGTTGCGATGTCCTTTTGTAAGCCAATCATATCTCACGTGATCTCGGCAGCTGATGACAGCAGATATTCAGAGCATAGGACATGTGTTACAGTCAGCCAATAGCAAGATAACTGGTTACGTAGCGCGAAGTCACAAAGAGGAAAAGTTAACAGTTTACATTAATGTACATAGTACAGCTACAAGAAAAGCTAAGCTTTAACATATAATATTGATCTCTAAGATTAACAAGCTACAACAGAAGCTAAGCTTTTAATTGTAATATTGATCGTTTTTTGCGTGTGTTATACTTTAAGATACATCACACAAATGTGACAGTAAATTTAAAATTATGACATAAATGTCTGGGCTCGAAATTCTTGTTAAGTGGCTGGTCCTCAAACTGTTCAGTTTTAAACGCTCTGTGATTTAGAAATCCATCCCACTTTCTCACATGTAACATAATTCATCTTGTGTAAAAAGAAATTTACTTTGAAAGTAACGCTTTTCGAACCACAGGGCGCCGCACAAGAAAGTCTTAAATGAAAAGTGCTCCAATAAAAACGAGTGTAAAAGTGTGAATAACTGCAAGATTTGTGACAAAAAGGTGATGAAAGCTATTCGGTGTAGTAGCTGTCTGCGTTGGTTCCACGAGAAATGCTCGAAAACAAGCATAAAATTCGTAACAGACGAATATTCATGGTCTTGTCCTAAATTGTTAGTAACGTGTGTGAAAGCAAATTTAGAGACGTTATCAAAGAAAAGGGCGAAATAATCAGAGTATTTATTTATTTATTTATTCCATGTGATCTGGTGGCACACAGTGTGTTGCAGATGTCAGAAAATATTATTTAACATTGTTAACATATATTAACATAGGCCTATAGTATCCTAATGTATTATATTGCTCAATGTTTTCAATTTAACACAAACAGCAAGATTACTGTTCTAAGTATTCATTTACAGAGTAAAAACAGTGACACAACAAATATGACTTCACGGCTTTGCTAAATTTTATGTTGTCTTCGATGGACTTAATACTAGTGGGAAGACTGTTGAACAGTTGGAGGCCCATGTGGAAAGCTCCCTTTTTACACAGTTGAGTGTTTGTACGTATAATATGCAGGTTTGCGTTTTTCCTGGTGTTGTGTTCATGTATTTCATTATTTTTTACGGCTCTGGGGTCAGTTGGCACTATGTGGTTTCTGAAAAATTTTAGAGTCTCAAGAATGTAGAGGCAAGGCAGTGTAAGGATTTCCAACTTTCTGAAGATGGGTTTGCAGGAGTCTCTGGGTTTGCTCCCAGTAATAATCCTCATTGCTCTCTTCTGGATTCTGAATGTGCTCAGAGCAGTTGGAGAATTTTCCCAGAATATTACACCATATTTTAGGTGGGCTTGTATGTAAGCGCAGTACACACTGGTTAATGTTTTCAGGCTAGCACATGTTTTCAGTACACTCAATGCATAACAGCCAGTACAGATGCTGGCATTTACCTTTCCCGTATGTGTATTCCATTTCAGGTTTTCTTGAACCCACAGACCCAGGAATTTGAAAACAGTGTCGGTATCTATTGACTGGCTATTTACAGTGACAAATGGCTGAGAGGAATTTGCATTTTGTGTTGTGTGAAAGTTCATGGATGCTGTCTTTTTGGTGTTGATAGTTAATCTGTTGATTTTAGTCCAGTTGCTGAGTTGTTCAGTGGCCAAGTTCACAGCTTTTTGCACAGCCTCCGTATTCTCCCCTTTGAGGAGTACAGTTGTGTCATCAGCAAATATTATTGTTTTGTTTGCATCAACATTCAGGCTCAAGTCATTGATATATAGGAGGAAAAGTAGGGGTCCCAATACTGAGCCCTGTGGAACACCTTGCTTTACAGTTTTATTACTTGATAGTATTTCGGTTATTGAGTTGCTTTGTCTATTAGTATATTTCATGCTGACTCTCTGCATCCAATTGGTTGTTTGCAATTCCTCTGATAGCATAGTGTTCTAATTTTTCCAGTAATATTTTGTGGTCAACAGTGTCAAAAGCCTTTGACAGATCCAGAAATATGCCTGTTATGGGTTGTTTTCTATCTAACAGTTCTAATAGCGTATTTATGCAATCATATACTGCCGTTTCAGTAGATTTGTTGCTTCTGAACCCATGTTGAGCTAAACTTAGTAAATCTTTTTTTTTCCAATGAAGTCCATCATTTTTTTGTGCATTATTTTTTCAAAAACTTTAGAAAAGCAGGATGAGATAGAGATAGGCCTGTAGTTATTCATATCTTTGTTATCACCTATTTTGAAGACAGGAATTACTTTAGAAAGTTTCAGGGCGTCAGGGAAGATACCTGCCTGGAAAGAACAGTCACAGAGGTGAGTTAATGGTTCAGCAATTGTGTGTTCACAATTTTTGATTACAGCTGCTGGGATACCATCAATTCCAGCTGAATATGAATTTTTTAACTCTCTGAGGGCTTTTGCAACATCATTTTCAGTGACTTTGGTAATGAAAATTGACTCTGCGCATATGTGATATTTTTGGTTTGCTGGTTGGTAATTTGTGTTAGGAATATTTTGGACCAATTTTTCAGCTATGCTCGTAAAGAAATTGTTGAAGCAGTTCACCACAACTTCAGGATTAGATATAGATTCATTGTTGAGTTTGATTTCTATGTTCGTGTGTGAAGCTTTCATTTCCCCTCTTTCCCTTTTTATGATATTCCACATTGCTTTTACTTTATTGCTGGATTTGTCAATGTACTCATCATTCTGCATTCTTTTTGTTTGTCTTATCACTCTTCTTAGGATACATGTGTAGTTTTTATAGTATTCTGTTAGTTGAGGGGAGTCACTACTATGTTTACATAACATGTGGAGTATTCTTTTATGTTTGCAAGAGATTTTTATAGCTGGTGTAATCCAACTCTTGTTTCTATTATTATTATTATTTATTCTTACTGGTTTTTGTGGAAAGGCCTCTTCAAAGTGGTGGATCATTTTGTCAAGAAACATGTTGAATTTCATGTTGACATCATTGGCTGTGTACATCTCTGTCCACTTTTCTTTACTAAGGAGGGCATTTAGCTTGTTCAAGTTCTCTTGGGTGAAAAACCTCCGTAAAGTTTTAGGTGGGACTGGGTTTGAGGTATCTTTGCTAACATCGACCTTTAGAATGACAGCTTGGTGGTCGCTGAATCCTGCATTGTATACTTCTAGAGTTGGGTTAAGTTTATTTCTATTTGCAAAAGTAATATGTTTGATCTAAATAAAAAATATACTGCTCTGAAGGACAAATATACGCTTTAGGAACAGAAAACGCGCGTCTCTCCATCGGCAGAGGTTAATATTACATACGATGTAAACAAAACGGAGATGGTGATTACATCTACTAAGTGCATCTCAACAAAAGAAGTCATTCGCAATCACAAGGAATCCACAAAAGACATTTCAAATCCGTGCAATATCGGGTTTTTAAAAGGAAATGCTATTTGTACAACGAACAACTTCTCACCGACAGAAAGACGATTAGTGAAAAAGGTGAAACGCTTTGGCGACAGCCATGCACGCAACAAAAGGGAATTATTGATAAACAATGTAAATGACAGTGTGCGTGTTTCTAGTATTGTAAAACCTGGAGCAGATTTTGACTACGTAACTGCAAGTGTTAAGGAGGAATGTTCTGATTTCACAACACTTGATTGTGTTGTCCTTATAGGAGGTGCTAATAACGTCTACAGAAACAAAGCTAGTGCTTTCATTCAAAAATTGATCACAGTACTGTGGATCCTGCATTCCACCAATGTAATTGCAACAATGCTGCCGCTATGACATGACTTACCAGACTGATCAGGCGTAAACAACAAAATTAGACATACTAATTCGAAACTAAAAAGCCTATGTTCAAAATTTGCAAATGTTAAGTTGTTAGACGTTAGCAATTACAAAAGAAATTGTTTTACATGGCATGGTATGCATCTTAACAAATGTGGCAAAAGGGTGCTTGCATCTGATACAAGAAGGAGCCTCGACGAGATAGCTATCGTTAGTGAAAGGAAAAATAAATGTGTAATTGTCCTAGGTGCTCCTCCTCAGGGAAACTAATAGATTGGACCTATTCCCATGGAATTTGGTCCAAAAATAACAAAATATCGCCAAAATGCAACATAGGAACACAGTCTCCCTAAAACTCAGAGTCAGCTTTCGTTATATATAATCAAAATATATAGTCAATAAATAACAAACAGTTAGAAGTTGAAGTCTGCCTTTCATATTGCAATATAAAAATTGATGTTATCTGTTTTACAGAGCATTGGCTGAAAAATGAAAACTTGCAATTTTTTAACTTTCCAAATTATACAGTTGGGAACAGTTTCTGCAGATCAAACAGCGGGGGGATGGAGGGGGGGGGGGGACTGTGTAATACTTGTCAGGAAGGGTACAGTATTCTCCATGTGCGACAATACTAATCACTTAAATATAGAAAAACATTTGGAACACTGTGCAACAGAAATTAAGCAGCCTAATGTAATAACAGTCTGTATTTACCGTTCACCTGATGGCGACATAAGCTAGTTTCTGAACAGGCTTGAAAGTATCATGTACTATTACAAAGCCAAAGGTAAGGAAATTATATTGTGTGGTGATTTTAACATAAATTTCGCTAACATTTCGTGTACAGTGAGTGACGTCATAAACCTCTTAGCAACTTTCAATGTCCAAAACATTGTAAATGATCCAACCAGAATAACACGTAATTCAAGCAGCCGTATAGAAGCAATATTCCTGGACTGTGAATCTCTTCCATTTACTAATGTCTTGAATTGGGCCAATGGACTCTCTGACCATCAGGGTATCTTGTTATGGCTTAATTTAGGGCAAACTAAAGACAAGTCATCATCTACTTTCATCATAAGACGGTACATCAAAGACCCTAGCAATATTAGAATGTTTAAAAATCTACTTTAGTCTCTGTCATGGGACATTGTTTACAAGGAAGATAATAAGGATACGAAAACTTCAGTATTCCTTGACACACTGGGTCATCATTTCAATATGGCCTTTCCATTAAAACAAATCAAAGTACAACATTCAGCCAGAAAAACTGATAACAGGTGGATCACGAAGGGTATAAGAATATCATGTAAGACTAAGAGATCACTCTATGAGCAGAGCATTAAAACAGATGATACAAATTTCCACTATTATTTCAAATATTACAAGAAGATACTTCGTAAAGTAATATCTGAAGCAAAACGACTAGCAAATAAAGCATACATAAATGAGTCTAATAACAAATGTACAGCAATGTGGGATATTATCAGAAAAACTTTAAGAACTGACATCAAACAAAAAACACCGGAATATCTTCAGCGCAATGCCCAACAAATAACGGACATCAGACATATCTGAGATACATTTAAAAAACACTTTTCAGGAACAGCTAACAGCCTATCATCTGGTCGCTCTTCACCAACAAAATCCTATCTTCAAAAATGTATAAGATCTGATAAATCAATTTTTCTAATACCTGCAACTTTGAAAGAGATTCTCCTAACTATTAGGATTATGAAAAGTTCCCTCTCATCTGGCCTTGATGGTCTACCTGCCTATGTAATAAAACAGGTTGCCAATGAAATAATACAACCACTCTGATAAATCAATTTTTCTAATACCTGCAACTTTGAAAGAGATTCTCCTAACTATTAGGATTATGAAAAGTTCCCTCTCATCTGGCCTTGATGGTCTACCTGCCTATGTAATAAAACAGGTTGCCAATGAAATAATACAACCACTCTGCAACATAATCAACTGCTCAATGAATACTGGCATTTTCCCTCAAACTCTCAAAACCTCCAAGATAGTTCTGTTACACAAGAAAGGGGACAAACATGAAGTCAACAACTACCGACCCATATCCCTTCTCCCAACTGTGTCCAAAATAATGGAAAAAATTGTATATACCTGTATAATGTCCTTTCTTGTAAACAACTCCCTACTAACAGCACAGCAGTTTGGTTTTCATAACAATAAATCAATCAATGAGGCTCTCTTTTCGTTTACTGATGAGATAATAGAAGCATTTAATGAAAAACATTACCAGTATGCTTCTGGACTTTTTATTGATCTGACAAAAGCTTTTGATCTAGTCAACCACACATTACTACTCCGCAAACTGGATGCATATGGTATAAGAGGAGTCTGTAATGACTGGTTCCAGTCATATCTATCAAACAGAGGGCATCTGGTAGAAGTAGCAACAAATGACGCAAGAAGAGCCCATTCAGATATAATACCAATCACATCAGGAGTCCCACAGGGTTCAACCTTAGGCCACATCCTCTTCCTTATCTTTATTAATGACCTCCCAGAACACCTACCCTCAACAGTACCTGTGTTATTCGCTGATGATACAAACCTCCTCTCTTGCAACATTTCTCCACACCAGGTGAGAGCTGACCAAGTTGACAGCAGTGAAAGGCTTCTATACTGGCCCTATGAGAACAAACTCCCACTTAATATGGAAAAAATGACTTATATGGTCTTCTGCCCATCAAACAACCATACAACACATATGGAACCACTAATTATGGGCAATAAAGTTATTGAACAAGTCAGTGAGACTAAATTCTTAGGTCTCTGGATCGATAACAAACTGCAGTGGAATATCCACAGAGAGAAACTACTGTGTAAATTGAGTAGCCTGTGCTATGCCTTCAGAATTCTTAGCCAAAGCTGTGATGTGACCACCATTAAAACTGTATACTTTGCACTAGTTAACTCAGTCCTCTCATATGACATTCCATTCTGGGGGCAATAAATAGGAAAATATTTGTTATGCAAAAGCGAATTGTCAAGGTCATGTTAAGAGTGCCACCGCACACACCTACCAAACCAATCTTTAAAGAACTCGGAATATTACCTGTACCATGTATATACATCCTAGAGACTGTTTCATTTGTCAGTAAGAATCTTCACCTCTTCAAAACAAATAATGACATTCATGATCATGACACCCGCAGTATAAGCAACATTCATCTAATCAGAGACTCAGTAAATGCCATGATGGTGTGAGGATCATAGGCAGCATACTTTATAATAAATTACCTTGCTCAGTCAAGAATAATAAAAACTCTTTCAGGAAGAAAGTTAACAGTATACTGTTCCAGCATTGTTTTTATTCTGTTGCTGAATTTATGGAGACCAATTTATGTCACGTGTAGCTTTAATTTAGTCTGATATGTCAATCTTGAATGACTGTAATGTAGATATGTATTTTATGTATTCTGTCATATAGTCAATGTAAGAAAAAGTATTATGCTTCAACGATTCATTGCTGTAACTTGTATCCCATGTCATGAACATGATTTAGTGGATAAATAAAATAAAAAAATAAAAAATACTATCCGGAGACTGTTAGAAATAGATTTGATATACCAGTTGCCAGAGAGTGCCAGAAAACAGGCAATATTGCGCGTGCGCAGCTGCAGTGGCGTAGGAAGTCCGCATGTTTGTTTGTATAAAGCACTAAGAGAGCTTACATTACACCGTAAAAGAAACAGGGCATCAGAGGATATTCCCAAGAGCATCGGAATTTCGTAAACCATACTAAAATGCATAATTCGGCTTGAAGTGCACATTGTTTTTTTTCCAGATTCACAATTAAGTAGGTCCCACCTAATATTAAGGTTTTCAGTGTGGTTTTTGGGATGTAAATTTTATTGGAGTACCAGTACTCTATACTCTCACTTTTGGTTCTTTATTATGGCTTAATGCCATACATGGCAGAAGATGATAACGTGCACTTGAAATTCAGCGAACAGTTGGAACTAGTCAACACTGTGGAATGAAACACTTCGTTTCAAATAAAATGATTGCCTCAGCAGAAAGATTAATAAAATCAAATTTCTTTAGCAAACTTGCAAAAATAACTTCATTGTTCTGCAAGGCGATTAATGTTTAACTGCTATTAAATTGGAAATAAAATAAAAACAGAAAACTGAAACAAATAACACATTTTTGCCCTTCATAATTATGCGAATGTATTCACCTGATAGCTCCCGGCCACAGAAATCCGTTTTGTTTTCATTTGATGTGGGAGCTGTAAACGGAGAGAAGCAGCCAAATCACGTAATTTAAACACGGGTCACATGGAGACTAACCCCCTCCCGACTGCAACTCAGACAACTCTGCGCATGCACGAATCTGGTAGCTAGGGCACGCGAGAAAAATTTTTTCTCGTTTACATCTGGCTGCTTGCTGCTACTGCCGATACAGCTAACAGCCACACTTCAAATAGTGGGAAGTGGGAAAAGGTACTGCTCATACGCGAGTCAACTGCGCACGCACATCAACCCGCTTGCAACTGTTCAAACTAACGTAATGTGAACAGTTGTGACATCATGCTCATAGCATGGAATTTATTGTTACGAAGAATTACATAGTCTTCACCCTATGGCCTTTGACATATTTTTGCTATTTGCAGACACTTATGCGTGGACGGTGTTTTGTTGTTATAAATTGCACATTTTCTTTGCCACTAAAATTTTTTTTCCCTCTCATTTATATTTTACTGCTGCAGTATCATTCTCCACTAGCAGGATACAGTAACATTTTTTGCTAGAGAATCAATTCTTACCAGTCAAAATTACAAAAATTTAACTGAAACATAAAACAATGAAAAATTCCCGGAATTCCGAAAAATTCCCAGGTTCTTCCCGAATTTCCCGATTGTCCCGGGTCATATACACCCTGAACAATAACAAGCAATGCCACACCTTGCAGGAAGATTGACCTATTCCGAACAGGTGATATAACTCATGTCAGCTTAGCTTTTTTTTTTTCAACACTGGGCTTTCCTCATATCCGTTGTTACAGGGAACACTTATAATATTGTTTTATGCACTGAGCACAGTAGCAGAGTGCTATATGCTAAGGCACTACACTTGTATTCAGGAGGATGTCATTTGAAATTCCCATCTAACCATCCACATTTAGTTTTCAATGATTTCCCCAAATCGCTTAAGGAAAATGCCAGGATGGTTCCTTTGAGAGGTATCAATCAATTTCACTTCCCAGTCTGAGCTTTTGCTTCAAAACTAATAACATTATCATCAACGGAATGTTAAACCCTAATCTTCCTGTTTTCCTTTTCAGAATTTACTTACTAACAACATGGTGAATCACTTGGATATGTATAACAAACTGTAACAACAGCATTTTCACGGTTTTTTATTCTATTTAAAGTGGGTGTTACAGCACTAACTCAGTCACAATATGAAACAGAATGACCATGCAACTTATTAAAGTAAAACAATATTGAACTTACCTGTCACATGTAGATTGTGATGGTACTGCCTTGGAGCCCACTGGATTTTCCTGTGTATTTTGTGTTTTACTGCTAAATTAGATAAATAAAGCATTCATTAACACCATAAAAGAAAAAAAAATCACTAATGGCAAAATATCATATTAAAATAATTACCTATATTAGGGAAAGATATTTGTTACTCACCATATAACGGAGATATTGAGTCACAGATAGGCACAACAAAAAGACTCACAAAATAAGCTTTTGTCCAACAAGACCTTTGCCAAAAATAGACGAGACACACACACACACACACACACACACACACACACACATACACACAGCTGCCAGACACTGTGGTCATGATTGTGTCAGTTGCACTTGCGTAACTGTGTGTGTGTGTGTGTGTGTGTGTGTGTGTGTGTGCTCTATTTTTGACAAATGCCTCATTGGCCGTAAGGTTATTTTGTGACAGTCTTTTTGTTGTGCCTATCAGTGACTCAGCATCTCTGCTATATGATGAAAAGCAACTATCATTTTCATTATATTGTTAAAATAATTACCTGTCATATGCAGTCTGTGATAGAACAGATGAAGCCCTAGCAATCATGGAATTTTCCTGGCTACTTTGGACTTTACTGCTGAATTGTATGCATCAAGTGTTCACCAACCGCATAAAAAAACATAAAAGTTATGTCATAAATTGCATAAAAAACAAGTTCACAAACTACTATAAATTAAAAATTTATGGCTGGATTGCATGTTACAATTAGTTTTAATTCCACACATGCACACTGCCAACGATAATTTCAAAGAAATAAAAACATTTGTGTATTTAAGATCTCTCATATGTACTCTGCAATACAAAAAGTGAAACTTAAGAGTGTATAGAATTCTTCTGTACATTTCATATTTTATTCCTGAATCAAACATACCAAATATTTACTAAAATTACATAGACTTCTTTAATTCAACATGTAGTGATATGTTAATTTCAAAACTTGATCAAAGCAGAACTACATAATTCAGAAATCTAACCAAGCTGTACAAATATTTCAGTCACAAAGCATTCAATATATTTTTATAGGCTAATTTTTTGTATGTATGCAGAACATGCCTAATGATGAAATGGAATGCAAGTTTTAAAACTTAATTAACCCTCCAATAGGAGTGCCTTCTAGGCGGACAAGGGAGGTCGCACGTATCTCGCAGATACCACTTGTTGTTAATAAATTTTATGTCTTTTTAACCATTAAATTTTTATCATAAAAGCAATAATACGTATTATTCAGGGGTTACAAAAACAAAAGCAAGGCAAAAAAATTATTTAAAAATAAACTTATGTTTCAAAACACACCTTTTCTTCCCACAGCTTGTCAAGGTACTGACACTTACTTTCTGTGTACAAATGTCAAATTTATACAGGATTATGCTTGAAATTTTGGTTTCTCAATATACTAAAGTTATTTAGAAGTTGAAATCTATGCAAATATTTCTTGAATGACGTAAACAAAATATACCATCTATACATCTCACATTTGAAACAGGTGATTATTTAGATGCCGAAATACAATCATTGCAAATATTTCTTGAATGTTGTAAAATATACCATCTATATATCCCACATTTGAAACAAGTGATTATTTAGAAGCTGAAATACAATCATTGCAAACATTTCTTGAATGTGTAAGCAAATAAACTGTCCATATACTTCACATTTGAAACGGGTGATTCTCGTTTGCTTATTAACTAAACATTGCCTACATCTTTTCTTCAGAGGCTCCTGAGATAGATCTTCACCTCTTTTTGGTTGCTGTTGGTGTTCATCTTATGTTTGCGACACATTTGAAACTTTTGTACGGAGGTCTCCAGTTATCTGAGTACTTCTCCTTCTTACATGTTCATGCACAAGTCCATTCAAAAGATATCTGAGATATTTTCTTCTCTTGAGATTATTGCTGGTGTTTCCTTTCCAGATTATAAATGAATTTATGGCAGCAACATTGATCATAAAAAAAACACCACCAGAGGCCATCGCTTTGTGTTTCTAGCAATACTGAAAGACCGACAAAGTCTGTCGACAGTGTCAAAGCCTCCTTTTTGTGTGATTGTAAAAAGTTACAATTTTTGGTTTCTTGAGATCACCTGTTCCTTCATTGATTTTTCCATCGTTGTGAAGACTGGATATCAACAAAACATTCTTGTACTTTTTTGGCACATATGAGACAAGTGTTGCCTCTTTGCAAAAACCAAACAAACTGGAGTGGGGCTCTCGCTTTCTGGTCGCTCTGAATTCTAGAGGTATCCGAGGCTTATTTTTACGTAACGTGCCAACGTATGAAATTTTTTTTTTGTGCCAATTTCTTTACCAAGTTGTAATCTGTAAAACAATTGCTGCTAACCTTTTCACATAAGGTTGTTTATTGCTTACACTAAATGGACCTTTTGGTTGAGCTCCAGTGTATATTTCCATATCATATGTATAATACAGCTGAGAGGCGAGAAAAGCATAAATTGTTATGCCATATTTGCTTGGTTTTTTGACATATATCTTATGAAAATGCACCAACCTCGAAAAGCCTCGAGTTTTTCATTGATTGACATTTTCACCAAGTGAATAGAATTTTTGACAGTTCATAATGGATACTTCAAAAATAATTCTTATACGAGCTAGGAGGCCAGTTTTTCTTTGTTCTCCTTTGTTTCCACACCATCAAAATGAATAGATCGCATTAAAAACAGAAATCCTTTTGTACTCATGACAGTTACGAAGTCATCCATCCGCCATAAGTCGTCAAGATTCAGACGATTCACGCGGTACATCCCTGCGAGATAAAGCAGCCAGAATAAGGTTTTCATTTCCACTGTGTCTGTCTGTTGAGCGTCCCTTAGACAAGAATAGTTATCTTGTATTGTAAGAATAAATTTGTCTGTATTTTCTACAATACACTGAATCACTGTGTCAGAGATGACGCATTTCCATGAATCTAGAATATTAGTCACGTTTTTCGCAGTTCCGATTACTCCATGCAGATGAAGTAAAATATTTTGTTTACCTTGTCTTTGCCTGTTCCTTGGCCTTTTTTGCCATGACCAAACCTCATTTATTTTTTTATTTTTCCTTTGAACAGCTTGACATGTCAATTTGGTGCTCTCATCTTTGTCATTTTCAGAGCTGGACTGAGCACCCAGTTCCGTATCAGAATCTCCATCTCTTTCCGATACGTGCTCTTCTTCATCAGTGTTACTGTCCTCTATAAAACTGTTGTCCTGATCATCCTCATCGTCAGTATCACGCAGAATTGATTTTATCACAGCTTCAACATCCAAAGGACTGTTTAAATTATACATCTCTTTGTCCCCCATAGGACCTAAGAAATAAATATGTAACAAAACTGAATAAATAACATGATGCAAGCAAGCACTGAAGGTCGCACATCTCTGACACATATAATTTAGTTTACTTGCATTGTCGATTCGAGACACATGTAAATTCACCATGTACTGTTTAAATTATACATCTCTTTGTCCCCCATAGGACCTAAGAAATAAATATGTAACAAAACTGAATAAATAACATGATGCAAGCAAGCACTGAAGGTCCCACATCTCTGACACATATAATTTAGTTTACTTGCATTGTCGATTCGAGACACATGTAAATTCACCATGTGCACTACTTTAAATTACTAATAAGCATTAAACATTTAACAATAAATAGTGAGAAATGAAAAGTTAAAAGCTTACATGGGGGTCGTGTGTATTCCTCGGATATGAAACACACGTTACTAGCTTGCTGTTTACTATTGTGGGCAGGGGTCAGGACTGAAGTAAGGTGGGGTTGAAGAAGGAGGCTAGAACAAAGGGGGATTTCCTTCCCTCCCACTTTCCAAGAAAATGTAATGAACAATGTCACATCGTGTCTGACACATATGCAAGCCTGTCGGAAGGTTGTATAATCTGGAAAAAGATCTTATGCAGTATTAGTCAATTACAGTAGACCACATTATTCATGTCTATAAAAGGACGTTACTTTTGTACAGCCCAAAATGCTGTTACATGAAAGAGGTGATTGGTGAAAGAGGTGACTGTTGATCTGTTACGCAACAGTTTTTTATCCTCCCCCCTCCCGACACGTTCCAAGCATTCTTTAATAATAATATAAAAGAAATAAAAATAAAAAAAAATTAAAAAAAATTCCTGCCAGTTTCAGCTGACTTGTAGCAATGCAAGTGGCAATACTGTGTGAAACAAAAAGTATGTGTCACAAACACTTTACGAAAAGATAAAGGTAATTGAGAGGCACGTCAAATGGATAAACTCCCTGTGTGCAAATTAATGTTTGCTTCTCAAATGCAGTAAAACAAAAGTAACGGGAATAAGATATGGGATGGAGGGATGCAAGGGAACAGCCAAATGAAAAGAAAGGTGAGGACAAGGAAAATGAGGAAATTAACAGGGAAGAGTGGGAATGGTTTGTAAGTAAGTGTGCGACCAAGGAACTTACTTTTGTCTGAACTGACATACCAAAGTGAGGCTTAGAAAGTTGCAAAAGAGCTTAACAATAAGGAATTTAAGGCAACCATAAGATGGCTGGCCAGTTTCAAAGCTAGACAAAATGTCATGTGGAACTAAGTGCATGGGGAAGTTACGGATGTGCAGGAATGTACAGTAACAGAATGGAAGACAATACTGCACAACCTAATTGAGAATTATGACCCTACTTCAATGAAACACATCTGTTTATCGTGCACTCCCTTAAAAATCACTAGCAATCTGAGGTAAAAAGTGCATCACGGGAAAAAAGTACAAGGAAAGACTTACTACAACACAATGTGTAAATGGAGAAGCCACTGGTGACTGGTAAGGTGTCAGTAAGCTTCCAGTCACATGGCAAAATGAAAAAAGGCTTGTATGGTGAATAGTCTTGTGGAAAATTGGCCACGTTCTTTCGAATGTAAAATGAAGAAAAGAAATCACCAAGTTCTCCTTTTCCTAGGCAATCAAGTTACCAAACGTGAAACTGGCTTGGTTCCTACCAGGTTCAACCAGCTTCGCACGACCCCTGGACGAGGAGCTTACTACACATTCAATTTCCATTTAGGCAATTATTGATGCAATCTCTTTTTCTTAGTGATGAGAAGCTGAAAGTGCATTTGTTCTTGCATCATCAGTTTCTGTCAGTACGCAGTAAATAGGATTATCTTGGAAGTAAGGGAAACAAAGCCTGAAACTATCACCAAGAACTTCAACAAAGGGGGGTTTGGAGGTGATGAACAAGATGCTTCTGTACTCATCAAAGCTGAAGGAAATGTGGCAGCAATTGTTGAATTCATTAATATGCAAAATATTTCATGTAGTCCAGATGACTGCACTTGATGTAATGACTTTCTATCGGTTCACTCCACATTAACTTCGACAACATATCTAACAGAAATCCACAACACAGAAGATGTTGATGAGGAAACAAAAGAAGAAGAGCACAAGCAAAATGCTACGCAATTTGCAGTACACACAAATTCTCCCAGGCTCTTGGAAATATTGTTTAGCACAAAAAACTGCACAGAAAAAAAAAGAACAATTCTGAACAGGAATTCAAACAGGTTTCCCTCCTTGATATGTAATGAAAGAAGTGAAATGTATATACATAGAAATATGTATGTACAACAATACACAAACTTAAAGTTACAGTTAAAAGACAGACATGCTGTATTACGTATCAATTAGTGTAATAGTCGATAGTGTTCTATTGTACAATATATAGTAAGTGAAAATCTACTGCACAGGAGTAACAGTACATAAATGTGTGCATAATTACACATTTATACTTTTGCACATGATACTTGACAAATTTTATGTAGCCTAGTGCATTTTGTGGAATATGGAAACTTGCCCAATTTGGAAAATTATTTTAGTCCCTTGAGATTCCCTTCTGAACAAGTTTTACTGTATAAATTAGTATTAGTGTTATTACCTTTCAAGTGTACCATGTGACACAACAGGTGAAGTTATAGATCCCACTGAGTTCTCTTGGCTATGTTGCATTTTATTCCTAAAAGTAAACAAACTTAATGTTCATCACCAACATTAGCAACAAAAAGAAAGTATCATGGATATTGAAAAATACTTTCGGCATTCTGAACTCTATATACATCAAAATATATTAAATACAAATATGAAAAAAAAATTACATGCAGCAACTGAAGCCTGCCACTAAATGGACTGGTATCAAGTCACAACTATAAACTACAGCAAAGAGTAATGCAAACTGTATTTCATCCATTACTGAGTTGTTGCTTACAACAAAATGAGACATATTTTCAATAACGAATGCATCTAAGATTCTTTACAGACATAATTATTTGGACCTAGTTTGCAAACGAGGTGGCCTTCATGGAACTGACAGCAGAATGTAACAGACATAATTATTTGGACCTAGTTTACAACAGAAGTAGCCTTCATGGAACTGACAGCAGAATAGAACACTGTCAATCATTAAGCAGCTTGTATACAATGCCTGTAATTCGGAAGAAACAATGAATTAATTAGTGTCATCATTAATCTTGTTGATTAACCAAGAATTCTAGAGTCTAAAAGCTTATTGCATACTAGTAATCCAACAATGTTTGTACAAGGCCTTAATCGTTGATTTTTAAATTGAGAGCAGGAATGTTACTACTGCTCTGAAACACTTCAACCAATTACACAGAGATTCTGATAATAAACACAAAATCTCACAACAAGCTGAAATAAGAATGGAAGCCCTAAAGAAGGAATTAAATAAAGCTATACAAGAATCAAATAAATGTTTCCTTGAACAGCTACTTGAAGATCGAATAGATTACCAAAAGAGATAGCAAAGCATGTTTGAGTGCATAAGAAGCCTCAAAGTAAAAAATGCAGCAAACATCTAAAAAATGAGATTGACAGAAAGTGCATTTGTTTACAAAGTGTTCCATTTTATAACAGTTATGACATATGGTTTTAAAAGCTGGACGTTTCTTAACAGGATGACTACCACCACATGTTGTACTGTATTTTATTATATTTATTTTTACATTATATTGTTTCCTGCCATTTCAGGAATTAGTAATTGTTATTATGTCAAAATGCTCCATTTCTGAGCTAATAATAGTCATCCACTTTGAGGCAAATTCACATGTTTTACAAATATCAATAACTTTAGCTACAGTGAGGTTTTTCAGGGTCAACAATCTTTTTTCCATTTTTTTCACTGTGTATACCTATGACAATTTTGTATCATTAAATTGTACTTAATAAGTTGCCATATTCATAAGGTTTACCTTTATTATTGGTGGTACTGTAACACGTCAAATGCTTCACCAGGCTTTTGTTGTAAAGAATTGAATACATACCTTACAAATGTTATGCTTACTTTTCAGATAAAGTAATCATCGAACTTTTACAGTACTGTTTGCAGATTTTGCTCTTAGCTGGCACCAAATTCAGAAGTATTATATATAACCAAGGAATCACTAGTATCACGGACATAAAATACTGCTAGCTGCATACTTTTTGCGTCACCATGACATAGAACTTGAATTGTAGCTTCCACAGTTCTCATTCACTCATCTTGTTTTCTGCATTCACCATCAATGGTTTTGGCAGATGTAATCACACCATAGGGGCTACTGTATGTCAGAATTTCAGTTTCTATATTTGTATTGGTGCTGTTGAGGAGATCATATTCATAACACTATGTTTTAACTTATGACACCATGTAACATGTCTGGTTTATTTATTCATGAAATACAGAATGATGCAGCCAAGTGCATATATCTCGCAGGTCAGGATATAAGTACTAATGACATATATTATCTATTACAAGCACAAAATTAAAGAATTTTGCATTTTACTGCAAGATCCAGTTACAGAGTATCAGCCACTGTTTTTATTTTGCCAATCTGGATCACTGAAGGTCACTATTTCTCTTTGCGTATCTCAAGAAAATTCTAGCATAAGGACCATGATTCCCTTTATATACCTAAACACTCTTTTTACTAACATCAAATTGACCTTGTTAAACAGTCGACCTTGTTAAACAGTGACTATATCTGTGAAGGAGACTGACAGCAGAACTCGTCTGACCCATATATTTGGGATAGATATAGAAGACTTCCTATTGCCTCCTGATAATATACACCGATGTTAATTGACTTGACTGCCACAAACTAAATTCGAGTGGTGTTGAGAGTGGATTGGCTTCACTTATTCCAATTTCTCAAGAACTTTTCTTGCACAGGATTCCTGGGAGATCAATATTTTTCCTTGAAATATTATGTAATTCCCATACCTAAGCAATGGCAGACTCTTCCTAAGTCTTATATCTCAAGAAACCTCTTCAAATAATTGCTGATGTGATTCAAAACATTTCTGTCATTTGAGAATGACAGTATATCATCAACACATAAAGCTATTCTAACTGGTTTGGTAGCATCTCTATGAAAATAGATATATGGGATCAGTTTTTGATTTGTTTAACTTCAGTTTTCTTAACTTATCATCAATTTTTTATTCCAATTTCTACCAGCCAGTGTAAGCCCGTAAACGGCTTTCTTCAAGCCTTCATTTCTTTGGAAGAGCTGCAACTCTTTCTGGTGGAATGATGTAAGATTCTTAATTTATGTCTCCAAACATATAAGAGGTGGATCTCTGAAGCTGACATAGATAAGTGATATCTAATGTAGGCAAACTCTATCACCCATGTGAAGGTTTCTTGATCTTCTACTTGAGAGCACTCTTATTCTGCCAGTCCGAGGTTTTATCCTTAACATTCTTTTAAAATGAAAGCTTTGTGAGCTGTAGGTAGCTCTACCTCTTTAAATGTGCCACTACGAACAAGAGATATGAAATCTTTCTTCATTGCTTTTTCTTTTTATTCTTCCTTACTTACCCCTTTCAAGGCTTATTTGACATCAATGTCATCATTTGTAAATCTTCTTGCAAGCAATAAATAAAAAGGTCAGGGTATTCCTTGGATTTCACATTTCTGCTTGACCTCCAAAATGTAGCCCCTTATTGCACTACAGAATCCATTTTTTTATTCTCATGCTCCTTATCTTGAACTTCAGTTTCTAATGTATCACTTTCAAAACCAAACAAGGGTTCATTATAACTTCTACTGGTTTAATTTCTTCTTCAGTGTGTGACATACTGATGACATGAAAAAACTGCTTCTTGATTCAATGCCGAGACATTGGTGATCTTAGATTCTTCTATTTTTTAATTCGGAAAAATCCTCATCCTCCAGGAAATTTATGCCACTGCTGACAATTGCCAGGCAGTAACCGATGTATGTCAATTTCTACAATTTGTTATCCCACTTCTTGCAATGGAGTTTCGGAGTGTGGATCATTGCATGATGCCAAAAATCCTCAAGTGTGATACAATTTCTGTGGGGTATTATTTTCAGATATGGTGAATGGGGAATGACTTGATAAGTATGTTGCTGTAGATAGAACTTCAGTACAATACTCCTTTGGCAAGTTGACACTGTACATCACAGTACAGGCTTTTACAACCAATGTTCAACTAGCTCTCTCAGCAAAGCAACACCACTTTGTTGTGAACTATACTATAATGCAATCCAGTGGTTGAAACTGTCCAAGTCAGAAATCATTTTAGTTCATCATTTTGATATCTTCCTTTCTACTCTCAGATTGCAACTTCTTGATATTTCTGCCATCTGCTTTTCCACCATGACTTTAAAGCTTTGAAATGTCCGTGCAATCTCAGACTTTTTCTTCAAGAAACAGACATACTCGTATCTTGAAAAATCATCTATAAATATGAGAAAATAATGATTCCAACAATATATGCTGTCTCCTCTGACCCACACAAATCAGAATGTGCTAAGTCCAAGATATTTTCTGAATATTTTTTACTAATTTGTACAGAAGAGATGACTGTTTTCCAAGAATCAGAACTCACAGAGATCCTCAACCACAACATCCACCTTTAGTCCCACTGAAACATTTGTCAACATCAGCATACTTTTGTGATCCTTATGACCTAGCCTCTCCACTGTCCAATACTTTTTGTGCAGTAGCATTGTTTCATTTCACTTGTATTCAAATGACAGATGCTATTATCAGGTGCTACCTTGATAATTAGATCTCCTTCTCCATCACAGATGAATTCATCTTTTGTGTGACTTTATGCCCTTTGCTTATAATTTTATTAACTGGGAGCATGTTTACAACTGAATTTGTAATACAAATAATGTCAGACACTTCTACTATTTTATCACCAGTAAAAAAGGTCAGCTTAACACTTCCAGGAATTTTACCACTAAACTATCATCTTCCAAGCTGACAACTGAACTATTACTTGGCTTGGCATTATGAAGCTTCTCCCTACCACTGGTGACGTGAGTCAAGGCACAAGATTCCAAATACCATATCTCCCTTTCATGATGCTGTTTAGAATCTGCTGTGAGAAAAGCTTCTTGTGTCCTGACTGTTTTCTAGTTACATTTCCTTTTCATTATTTTTTGACAAATTTTCTCCTGGTTTGCACTTACTAGAACAATATTCAGCAACATCATTCGGTCTGTTGCATTTGTAGCATTTAATAATGTGCTTTGTATGACTTAATGTATTTATTTAGATATAAAACTGACTTTTATTTTCATTTGCATTTTAAGTAGTTTTACTTTAGTACAAAGGGCATTCAAAAAGTTTTGCACAGTCATCTCTATTTTTTTTATTTTTTTCAGGAGGATAATGAAATTTTTTGTGAACATACTTGGAACATTTAGTTGTAAGTTGGTATATAACAGTATTTTCTTTTATTTACAGGTGAGCCATAATGGACCATGTAGTAGATGTCTGGTTGCAACAATGGTCGGTGACGGAGTTCCTCTTCAAGACCGGTGATGACTCTGACACATCGATTCACAGGACCTTGCTCCCTGTTTTTGGGGAAGACACAATGGATCACAGCAGTATCCAGCAGTGGTTGCAGGGGTTTGAGGAAGGTGATTTCTCTCTACTGGACAATCCACAATGCGGTAGACCATCGACAGCAGTGAGTGATGTGAATAAGGAGGCACCCAACGTGCACAGTTTTTTCTGCAACCTAGTGACTGTACCAGCGATACCACACTACCAAATGACAAACGAGTCATTTCAGCAAGTTGTTGTGTCGTCACACATCTGTCATTTTGGATGATTTGACCAATGGTATCCTTATTCATATCACTCACTGCCGTCGCTGGTCTACCACATCGTGGATTGTCCTGGATACTGCTGCGATCCACTGTGTCCTCCACATAAACAGGGAGCAACTACCTGTGAATCGATGTGGCAGAGTCATCACCGGTCTTGAAGAGGAACTCCATCACCGACCATTGTCGCAACCTGACATCTACTTCACGGTCCATTATGGCTCACCTGTAAATAAAAGAAAATACTTTTATATACCAACTTATAGCTAAATGTTCCAAGTATGATCACAAAAAATTTCATTCTCCTCCTGCAAAAAATAAAAAAAAATTAGAGATGACTGCAAAACTTTTTTAACAACCTTTGTATAATCTCCAGTGATATGTGTGCCACTTGAGTTCAGGTACCTAAATCACAGGTTGGTAATTATCAGGTAATCCAACCAAGAGCAAAGTTGTTCCGGTCCAATCTTCACTCACCAAGAACTTCCATTTAACTTAAACATGGTCATTATAATCCAAATGCGATAGTCATCTACCACCTTTGCTTATTATTAGTGTTCTAAGTAATCCCACTTCATGTGTGAGTCCAAAGTCTTCAAATACTGTTTCCAGCATCTTCCAGGCTTCTGCTGTTGTATTCATGTCCCTTGTATGGGAAAAATTTGCCCATGAAGAGTACCGGTATAATCCAAGAAAGGGCATTTTTGTCTCTTGTCTTCCAAAAATTGACCATCTTTGTCACATCTAAAGGAGAGTTTTCTACAAAACCCAAAGATTCTCAAGGACTAAGCCTTCATGGCAAATGTCCAAATTGAATAATTTTTGTGTACGATAAACTTTTCAACAACAGAACTCCAGGTGACGCCATACCACTCATTTTAGGCCTGAATGTATAAAGTAAATGGTAGTCTGTGATTGCACACTTGAATGATCAATTGGAGACAATAAAAAACGATCAGCATACCATAACTGAAGTACAAACCACTCCTGGTGTCTACGCATGATTTCTACTTTTATTATTTGAGGACTACACAGAAATGAGTTAGTGGTATCATTATGAAGTTCATCAGATGTACTTTCAGTTGGGTGAACTTAAATGAATGTGATAGGCACAGTCACGGAGTTGTAGTCAGATTAAAATCGTATTTCATCATGGTATACATGGAGAAAACGGGTCAAGTCCATCCAATACATGGACAGAAAGGGTGAAGTCCAACAGGTGCGTAATTATGAACTGTATCAATTTTTTTGTCTGCTTTAATGGAAGTCTCATTGTTGACATTGTTAAATGTAATGTCATTGTTGATCTTTCTTAGATACTGTCAAAGCTAACACGGAGCAGATTTGACATTAGCTTCTTTACTTTGTGTTGTGGTGGAACTGAATTTCGTGCCAGCCATGATTTTTGCTAACACAGAGCAGCCTAAATCCAACTGAGGTCAGTGTTTCCACTGGTGATGGAATATCCAGAGTCAAACTGCAGTGGTAAGTCTATGAAAAGACAGAGCTATGGTAGACATTCTGAAGTATCTAAAAAGCAAAGAACAATGTCGCATGAAATAGGAGAGCATTGTAACTGCTAGAAGAATTGTACTGATTTGCTAACTGATGCAGAGAAGTCTAGTGCTCACATCAAGTCATTTAAAGAACGATCCAGTCATTACACCATAAATAAAACACAGAAACTGTATTTGCCTGAAAAACTCACAACCAAGAAGATGTTCAAGATGTTTCAAGAGACACATTCTACTTGTTCCGTATCATATGAAACTTATCGTAAAATATTTATTACAAAACTTAATATCCCATTCGGTTTCCCTCAAAATGATACATGCAGTACTTGTGATAAGTTTTCTGTAACTTTCAAAGCTCCAGAGGCACAACTCACACATGCAACAGATGGAAAGGAAAGATCAGACATTGAAAGTAATATTAAGAGAGAGAAGATTGAATATGAACTGCACTGCTGTGAAGTTGATGCATTCTATTAGCATAAAAGACAGTCTCAATATAGAAGCAGAAAGTTTACAAACACAGAATCAATATGTATGTATTTCCAACGAAATACTCCGTATCAAAACATCAGCACCAACATTGTCTTTTTAACTGACAACTTTCTCCATAGGCCTATCTATTTATCATACATCAGTTCTCGGACAGTAACGCTGTGTTTTATGTTTATCCTGAAACTATAGGGAAGAAAATTTCAAATGAAGTACTTTCTTTCCTGCGTCATCATGTTAATTCGTTTCTGGTTCCAGACGTTAAAAATTTACAAATCTTCTGTGACTCATGCGGTGCTGAAAACAAAAACTACACCCTTTTCAGGTTCATCCATTATCTTGTCCATCATGCAAAATGATTTGAATCAATTTGTGCAACATCCCCAGTAAAAAGACATTCATACCTGAAAAGTGACAAAGAAATGGGCCTGATCAGACGTAAAACAAAAAGCGAGCTCACAAAGGACGGGACAGCCATAATTAAAAGATGTGCATGCAAAACCCACCCCTTTCCAGGTTGTTAAAGTTGATGGCTCAGTGATAAGTGACTAGACTGATTTCTTGCAACCAAGATACATACGAAAATGTCCATTCCCATTGCGAATTATTAAGGAGATGAAGGGAGGTTGGTTGGTTGATTGGGGTTGAAGGGACTAAACAGCAAGGTCATCAGCCCCTTGTTTCAAAGGTGGTCCATTCAGACGGATGTATATCTAGAAGAGTCATAATGTTAAAGGTAAAAGGCTAAAAAACGTAAAAGTGCAGTTGTGTTGTCAATGGTAAAAATAAAAGGAGGGAAGTCAGAAAGTGAGTAACCCCAAGGCAGGAAATATCCCACTTCTGATGCAGTACAGGCAAGACCACCGGCTATTCAAAAGTGTTCAACCGCTACAGTGTAAAAGGGCGTATTGCATAAGGAGACTAACCAAATCCAAATAGCAATAAAAACAGAGTAAAAGGGGGAAAACGAGGAATCTCCAAACACAGCTTACAGTGTGAGACACCCCAACCTCACCGCTCTGCCCCTACTCCAGACGGAGGTTAAAAACTTTACAACTGAAAATAAAAACCACTTTCATGAAGGAAACTGAGAATCAGTTCAACCATCCCGGAATCGCCTGCCAATATTAAAGGTAAAGTGCAGGGAAGTCTGTACTTAGTACACAGAGTCAAAAGAAGAGGGCATTCCCCCAAAATGTGGGCTACTGACTGGGAGGCTCCATAAAGTAGGGGTGGCTCATTATGCAAACGAAAACCTTGGGTCAGCCTGGTATGGCCGATGCGGAGATGACACAGGGTGGCAGAGTCCATTCGGGAGAGGCGGAAGGAAGAACGCCAGGGGACAGGTGTCATCTTAATCGCACAAAGTTTATTAGACAGGGAGGTAGCCTCCCAGGAGTTGGCCCATGATTGTGCGAAGTGGGGTTTGATATGAAGCCGTAAATTCGCTGCAGGAGGGGTTACAGGGAAGGTGACTGCTCCCCCAGCCAAACGATCAGCAAGCTCATTACCTGGGATACCCACATGGCCAGAGCCAAAGGAAGTCAATGGAACAAGCAGCACGGTGAAGATCAGCGAGATGGTCATGGATGGCTGAGACCAAGGGATGGCGGGAAAAATAGCAGTCAAGAGCCTGAAGGCTACTCATTGAGTCCGTACGCAACAAAGCGCGGTTGAGTTGGGACTGTTTAATAAAGGTAAGGGCCTGGGAAATTGCCATCAATTCCGCAGTAAGCACCACACGTGCAGTTGGCAGGAGATGATTTTCCATGCCAACAGAGGATGTGAAGGCAAATCCCACATGATCAGCAGATTTAGAGCCATCAGTATGAAAAACAACAGCATCCCGAAACTCCCATAAAATGCGGTGGAAAAAACAATGGAGCACCATCGGGGTAACAGAATCTTTCGGACCTCGGTGGAGATCTATCCGAATCCAGGGCCGAGGAACTAACCAAGGAGGGGTGTTGGGAAGGGAACATGGGAGACAGGGCAAAGAAGGAAGCTGGAAATCACAGCGAAGAGACATAAGGCAGAGCCCAACCGGTAAACCCGTCCAAGGGCAGGAATCACATGGGTGACGTCCTTGGTCTGGGAATAGGAAGGATGAGTGGGAGAGGAACAGACAGCAATTGCATAAAAAACCAGAAGCTGGTGTGTGTGTGTGAGGGGGGGATCCAAGTCTCAACCAGGAGACTATTAACAGGGCAAGTAGGGAAAGCACCGGTGGCCAAATCAATACCATGATGGTGGACCAGATCCAGTAGGCGCAGTGTAGAAGGAGCAGCTGAACCATAAACTTGACAACCACAGTCCAAGCGAGACAGCACTAAAGCCCGATGAAGGCGGAGAAGAGTGGATCGATCTGCACACCACAAAGTGTGGGCAAGGAAGCAAAGGACATTGAGTTTACGGAAACATCCTATCTTTAGAAGTCCGATATGAGGCAGCCAAGTGAGCTTGTTGTCGAAAAGAAAACCAAGGAAACAAAACTGTGGAACCACAGGTAATCGTTGTGAATCGAGATAGAGCTCCGGATCGGGGTGGACCACAGTACGGCGACTGAAGTGGACCACCCGCGATTTAAAAGGAGAGAATTGAATTCCACGTGAGAGGGTCCATGCAGAGGCACGCCGTATAGCACCCTGGAGCTGCCGCTCTGCAGAGGCCATCGAAGAGGAACTAACCCAAATGTAGAAATCATCCACATACAGAGCAGGGGTGACCAAAGGACCAACAGAGGCCACAAGTCTATCTATAGCAATGAGGAAAAGAAGGACACTCAAGACAGAACCCTGTGGGATGCCATTCTCCTCGGACCATGTAGAACTAAAAACCGTACCAACCCGAACTCTGAATGACCGCTGGAACAAGAACTGGTGGATAAAAATCGGGAGTGGGCCTCGAAGACCCCACTCATGAAGTGTAAGTGCACTATTGGCCATTCAAATAGCTACACCAAGAAGAAATGCAGATGATAAACGGGTATTCATTGGACAAATATATTATACTAGAACTGACATGTGATTACATTTTCACGCAATTTGGGTGCAGAGATCCTGAGAAATCAGTACCCAGAACAACCACCTCTGGCCGTAATAGCGGCCTTGCTACGACTGGGCATTGAGTCAAACAGAGCTTGGATGGCATATACAGGTACAGTTGCCCATGCAGTTTCAACACGATACCACAGTTCATTAAGAGTAGCGGCTGGCGTATTGTGACGAGCCAGTTGCTCGGGCACCATTGACCATACATTCTCAATTGGTGAGAGATCTGGAGAATGTGCTGGCCATGGCAGCAGTCAAAAAGTTTCTGTATCCAGGAAGGCCCATACAGGACCTACAACATGCGGTCGTGCATTATCCTGCTGAAATGTAGGGTTTCGCAGGGATCGAATGAAGGGTAGAGCCACGGGTCATTACACATCAATGCGAACAAGAGGTAACCGAGACATGTAACCAATTCCATCCCATACCATCACGCCGGGTGATACACCAGTATCGCGATGACGAATACACGCTTCCAATGTGAGTTCACCGCAATGCCGTCAAACACAGATGCGACCATCATGATGCGCTAAACAGAACCTGGATCCATCCAAAAAAATGACATTTTGCCATTCGTACACCCAGGTTCATCATTGAGTACACCATCGCAGGTGCTCCTGTCTGTGACGCAGCGTCAAGGGTAACTGCTGCCATGGTCTCCGAGCTGATAGTCCATTCTGCTGCAAATGTCGTCGAACTGTTCGTGCAGATGGTTGTTGTCTTGTAAACGCCCCAATCTGTTGACTCAGGGATTGAGACATGGCTGCACGATCCATTACAGCCATGCGGATAAGATGCCTGTCATCTCGACTGCTAGTGATATGAGGCCGTTGGGATCCAGCACGGCGTTCCGTATTACCCTCCTGAACCCACTGATTCCATATTCTGCTAACAGTCATTGGATCTCGACCAACGCAAGCAGCAACGTCGCGATATGATAAACCGCAATCGCGATAGGCTACAATCCGACCTTTATCAAAGTCGGAAACGGGATGGTACACATTTCTCCTCCTTACACGAGGCATCACAACAACGTTTCACTAGGCAACGCCGGTCAACTGCTGTTTGTGTGTGAGAAATCGGTTGGAAACTTTTCTCATGTCAGCACATTGTAGGTGTCGCCACCGGTGCCAACCTTGTGTGAATGCTCTGAAAAGCTAATCATTTGCATACCACAGCATCTTATTCCTGTCGGTTAAATTTTGCATCTGTAGCACGTCATCTTCGTGGTGTAGGAATTTTAATGGCCAGTAGTGTAAGATATGATGACGCCAAGCCGTGTCATAGGCCTTCCGAAGGTCAAAAAATCTGCAACCAATTGCGGCGTTGGGAAAAAGCCTGCCGAACTGCGGATTCCAAGCGAAGTAAATGAGCATCAGAGACCGGCCATCTCGGAAGCCACTCTTGTAAGGGGACAATAGATCCCGAGATTCGAGGACCCATTTGAGCCAATGGGCTACCATCCGTTCAAGAAACTTGCAAACAATGTTTGTCAGTCTAATTGGCTGATAGTTTTTGACAAACAGGGGGTCCTTACCAGGCTTAAGGATGGGAACCACAATGCTATCTCTCCATTGAGAAGGCAAGTCACTCTGGAGCCAAATACAGTTAAACACCTGGAGAAGATGTTGCTGTTGTGGAGCACTGAGATGTTGAAGCAGTTGGTTATGAATGGAGTCTGGACCAGGTGCCATATCTTGAGAAGAAGAAAGTGTGGAAAGAAGTTCCCATTCAGTAAAAGGTTCGTTGTAGGATTCTGACTGACAAAGGGTAAAACATAAGGCAGAAGCTTCGGCCCGCTGTTTCTGGTCAAGGAGGTTTACTTATTTATTTCATGTTCCGTAGATCCAGTTAGTGAGTCAATCACAAGGATATGGAACATGTCAAATTGTACAGGTTTTAATTTAAACTTACAATAAATACAAGGGCAATTCAATGCCAAATTGTACATAGTTTAAGTAAGACATACTATAAATACAGTAACAGATACAATGTCAGCTAGATAACATAACAACCATTTAACAGAAAAAGGAGTTTCAAATGAAGGTTAAATCAGATATTAGGCCTACAAGAGTAAATACAGGTACAGCCAATTTGTTGTTACAGAAAGTGTGCTAATGCTCAAATGCACAATAAACATCAATTGAACTACTTCTAGACACAATAAGTTTAGTGATTGTATACATTTTCTTTCAGATATTCATCCACAGTATAAAAAGATTTCTCTGTCAGGTAATCTTTGAGAACTTGTTTAAATTTTGGCAGTTCTGTATGAACACATTTGATATGTAGTGGTAGAGCATTGAACAGCTTAATGCTGGAGTAGTAAACTCCTTTTTGTACCAGAGTGAAACGTTTCATTTCGAAATGTAGATTGTTTTTGTTTCTGGTGTTATAGCCATGGAATTTACTGTTGTCTCGGTAGATAGAATAATTTTTGCACACAAATGTCAGCAAGGAAAAAATATACTGTGAGGCAGTTGTTAGGATACCTATCTTCCGAAACAAGTACCTGCAAGCGTGTCTTTGATGGACCCCACACATTATTCTGATTGCTTTTTTTGGATGGTGAAAACTTTTTTTGCAAGTGGTTGGTTCCCCCAGAATATGATAGCATATGACATGAATGAGTGGAAGTAGCCAAAGTTGTTGTTGTTGTGGTCTTCAGTCCTGAGACTGGTTTGATGCAGCTCTCCATGCTACTCTATCCTGTGCAAGCTTTTTCATCTCCCAGTACCTACTGCAACCTACATCCTTCTGAATCTGCTTAGTGTATTCATCTCTTGGTCTCCCTCTACGATTTTTACCCTCCACGCTGCCCTCCAATGCTAAATTGGTGATCCCTTGATGCCTCAGAACATGTCCTACCAACCGATCCCTTCTTCTGGTCAAGTTGTGCCACAAACTTCTCTTCTCCCCAATCCTATTCAATACTTCCTCATTAGTTATGTGATCTACCCATCTAATCTTCAGCATTCTTCTGTAGCACCACATTTCGAAAGCTTCTATTCTCTTCTTGTCCAAACTATTTATCGTCCATGTTTCACTTCCATACATGGCTACACTCCACACGAATACTTTCAGAAATGACTTCCTGACACTTAAATCTATACTCGATGTTAACAAATTTCTCTTCTTCACAAACGCTTTCCTTGCCATTGCCAGCCTACATTTTATATCCTCTCTACTTCGACCATCATCAGTTATTTTGCTCCCCAAATAGCAAAACTCCTTTACTACTTTAAGTGCCTCATTTCCTAATCTAATTCCCTCAGCATCACCCGAATTAATTAGACTACATTCCATTATCCTTGTTTTGCTTTTGTTGATGTTCATCTTATATCCTCCTTTCAAGACACTGTCCATTCCATTCAACTGCTCTTCCAAGTCCTTTGCTGTCTCTGACAGAATTACAATGTCATCGGCGAACCTCAAAGTTTTTATTTCTTCTCCATGAATTTTAATACCTACTCCGAATTTTTCTTTTGTTTCCTTTACTGCTTGCTCAATATACAGATTGAACAACATCGGGGAGAGGCTACAACCCTGTCTTACTCCCTTCCCAACCACTGCTTCCCTTTCATGTCCCTCGACTCTTATAACTGCCATCTGGTTTCTGTACAAATTGTAAATAGCCTTTCGCTCCCTGTATTTTACCCCTGCCACCTTTAGAATTTGAAAGAGAGTATTCCAGTCAACATTGTCAAAAGCTTTCTCTAAGTCTACAAATGCTAGAAACGTAGGTTTGCCTTTCCTTAATCTTTCTTCTAAGATAAGTCGTAAGGTCAGTATTGCCTCACGTGTTCCAGTGTTTCTACGGAATCCAAACTGATCTTCCCCGAGGTTGGCTTCTACTAGTTTTTCCATTCGTCTGTAAAGAATTCGTGTTAGTATTTTGCAGCTGTGACTTATTAAGCTGATAGTTCGGTAATTTTCACATCTGTCAACACCTGCTTTCTTTGGGATTGGAATTATTATATTCTTCTTGAAGTCTGAGGGTATTTCGCCTGTTTCATACATCTTGCTCACCAGATGGTAGAGTTTTGTCAGGACTGGCTCTCCCACGGCCGTCAGTAGTTCCAATGGAATATTGTCTACTCCGGGAGCCTTGTTTCGACTCAGATCTTTCAGTGCTCTGTCAAACTCTTCACGCAGTATCATATCTCCCATTTCATCTTCATCTACATCCTCTTCCATTTCCATAATATTGTCCTCAAGTACATCGCCCTTGTATAGACCCTCTATATACTCCTTCCACCTTTCTGCTTTCCCTTCTTTGCTTAGAACTGGGTTTCCATCTGAGCTCTTGATATTCATACAAGTCGTTCTCTTATCTCCAAAGGTCTCTTTAATTTTCCTGTAGGCGGTATCTATCTTACCCCTAGTGAGATAGGCCTCTACATCCTTACATTTGTCCTCTAGCCATCCCTGCTTAGCCATTTTGCACTTCCTGTCGATCTCATTTTTGAGACGTTTGTATTCCTTTTTGCCTGTTTCACTTACTGCATTTTTATATTTTCTCCTTTCATCAATTAAATTCAATATTTCTTCTGTTACCCAAGGATTTCTACTAGCCCTCGTCTTTTTACCTACTTGATCCTCTGCTGCCTTCACTACTTCATCCCTCAAAGCTACCCATTCTTCTTCTACTGTATTTATTTCCCCCATTCCTGTCAATTGCTCCCTTATGCTCTCCCTGAATCTCTGTACAACCTCTGGTTCTTTTAGTTTATCCAGGTCCCATCTCCTTAAATTCCCACCTTTTTGCAGTTTCTTCAGTTTTAATCTACAGGTCATAGGCAACCTTAATGGTGTCAACTTCAGCCACTGAAGAAATTACCCGTAATGCAAATGTTGCCGAGCTAAGTTTTTTACATAGATGAAGAATGTGAACTGACCAATTACATTTGCTGTCTATGTAAGCACCCAGGAATTTTGTATCTTCAACGTTCCGTATTGGTTGATCTCTACATTTTATGTTAATATCATCGAGATTACTTTGTGATGTATGGAACCTCATATAATGAGTTTTATCTGCATTGAGTGAGAGACCATTTGGGGAGAACCAATTCAAGATGTCATTAAAAACAGTATTTGTAGTTTGTTCAAGATTGTGATCTATCAAATCGTCAGTTAGAATTGTGGGTAAATTTTCTGTTTGTCTCAGAACAAGAGGAAGATCATTAATAAAGATGAGGAAAAGCAGTGGGCCCAAAACAGAGCCTTGAGGTACACCACACGGTATCGTGCCCCATTCAGACGAGACAGGTTCTCGAGAAGAGCCATTTAGCATTACAGTCTGCTTCCGATCCTGTAGATATGATTGTAGCCACTAGCCAACAGTACCACCTAAACCGGGGTTTCCCAACCTTTTCAGCTGGTGGACCCGTTCTTCAGTCGAAAATCCATGGCGGACCACTAGTGAGTCAAGAGCACAGAAACTTTAAATTTCAGAGAGAAACCCATGGGGACTGAAAACTTCTTAATGCAAGTTCCATGTTCCCAATGACCCCCGCCCCCCCACCCCTCCGGAAGTATCAATAAGTCTTTGGTTTAGAGATGAATGAAAACAACTTGAAGGTCAAAAATCGACTTATGAAATAAGTAGTGCACTGACAAAGCAAGTTTAACATTTAATGATGCCTGGGGCCGCATATGTGCCAGCGATCACTGTGATTGGTCTACAAAGCTCACTTCAAGCATGCGTAAAAGGTTTCAGCGCACCTAGCACCGTGAGCCGGCGCACAAACGACCCCCGTATTGTTGCGGAATAGTCGATCAGAGAAGCCGCATCCTCCGGCACTTAACTGAGTATGCGTTCTCACTTAGGAACCGCAAAGGCTGCTTGGGAATACAACCTGAAGTAAAAGTACACATTTCTTTCACACGAAAATAAAAATAGTGATGAATTTGATTTTCACATTTTTATTCAATAATTTTACTCATTATTTTACACGGTTTGGTGAAGGGTTGCCGCGGACCCCCTAGAAAGAGCCGGCGGACCCCTAAGGGGTCCGCCGACCACACGTTGGGAAGCCCTGACCTAAACCATAGTATTCTGCCTTTTTCAAAAGAATTTGGTGGTTTACACAGTCAAAGGCTTTCGTAAGATCACAAAAAATACCCACTGGAGACATTTTTTTGTTAATGGCTTCCAAAACTTGGTTGCTGAAAGAGAATATTGCGTGTTCAGTACAAAGACCGGCACGAAAACCAAACTGATTTTTGCTAAAGATACTGTGGAAGTTGAGATGGTCTACAATCCTCCTGTGCATGAGTTTTTCAAGAATTTTTGGGAAGGTAGTTAATAGGGATATTGGGCGATAGTTTGTAACAATGCTTTTATCACCTTTTTTAAATAGAGGAATCACTACAGCCAATTTTAGTCTGTCAGGGACAATCCCTTCTTGTAGGGATGTATTGTATAAGTTGCATAAGACGGGACTAACAAATTTATAACAGTGTTTCAGTATTTCACTTGAAATATTGTCCACGCCATCAGAATTTTTATTTTTTAATGATCTAATTACTCTTATGACTTCGTTTACAGTAACTGGAGGTAAAGTTAACCGTGGGATTCTGTTGCTAATAGCTTTCTGTAGGAGGGACAATGATTCTTCCATAGAACCATTACAGCCTGTCTTCTCTGCTGCTCTCAAAAGTGGTTATTAAATATTTCTGCAACCAACTCAGGTTTCTTTATGGTACTGTCCCCTGTTTTAATCTCTACCTGAGACATGTTCCCTGCTGTCCTGCCAGTTTCCTTCTTTATTACATTCCATACAGTTTTCATTTTATTTTCTGAGCTTTCAATTTCTGATTTTATGCACATACTTTTAGATTTATTTATAACCTTCTTGAGAATGTTACAGTAAAGTTTGTAGTGTTGTCGTTTTTTTGGATAATTACAAGTCCTGAGAGAACTGTATAACATCCTCTTTGTTCTACAAGATCCCTGTAGTGATCCAAGACTTCTTTGGATCATTACAAGTCCTGAGAGAACTGTATAACATCCTTTTTGTTCTACAAGATCCCTGTAGTGATCCAAGACTTCTTTGGATCATTACAAGTCCTGAGAGAACTGTATAACATCCTTTTTGTTCTACAATATCCCTGTAGTGATCCAAGACTTCTTAGCATTGCCTATATGACTATTTCTAACTACTTTTTTTGGGAAAGATGGACTCAAATACAGACATGAATTCATTTAAAAATGAATTGTACTTTTTGTTTACATCTGTTTCCCTCTAAACTGGGCTCCAATCTATCTCTTTTAGGCTGTCATTGAATTTTTTTAAGGCCCTCTTCATTTATTATCCTAAAAGATTTCCAAGAATGCTCAGAACTGTTGCACACACTGATGTAATTGTGCCTAAGCAACCACCAAGATCAGAAAGGCCAAGGATTGGATGTACAGTGATCTCATTGCATTTAGACTTATCTATAAATATATTATCTATCAGACTTTTACTGTTAACAGTAACCCTAGTTGGGAAATCTACTATTGTCATCAGATTATAAGACTCCATTAAATGTACTAAATCAGCTTTACTATTGCTCTCATTTAGGAAATCAACATTAGAGTCACCAGTAATTATCAAGTTCTTGGACTTTGAGTACAGTATGGATAATAAAGAATCTAAGTGCTTAAGAAATACATTCAAATTCCCTGAGGGAGATCTATACAGTGCTAACACTACAGCTGTGAAGTCATTTACAGTAATCTCAACACCACATACTTCAATTTGCTGCTCTATACAATAGCTCTTTAAATCTAATGCATAGTACGATATGTTGTTTTTTACATAAATTACCACTCCACCTTTTTCCATGATGGTTCTAGAGTAATGCGCTGCCTGACAGTAACCACTTAGCTGTAACCTTTCAATATCTTTCACATGATGTTCACTAAAACATAATACATCAGTACCTTCCATTCTTGTGGTTCCTCTAAACAGAACAGTAATGTCATTTACTTTATCACCAAGTCCTCCCACATTTTGGTGAAAAATAGTCATTTCTTTGGAATTAGCGACAGATGTAAACTTTTGCCTAAAAAATTATCTGTAGCTACAGACACAGTACGTTCAATACTAACAATTTCCTGAAACATTTGAGTTTGAAACTGAGTCTGACTTGATGGCTGGAGCCATTTAAGTGCAATTGGTTCCAACTTTGGGGTACATTTGTGGACTTCTTCCAATATTTTTGTTTTTAAGAGGGTACCTAATGTTTTCTTTCCTGATCTGCTCAGGTGCATACCGTGTCTTGCAGATATTTTCTTCCTGAGAGACTGTATGACATCATTCTCTTCGTTGCAGGCAATGTTGTTTGAGCCACCTATTAAGATCACACACTCGTTTTTTACTTTTTCAGGATCACACCTCGCTACAACTTCTTGAAGTTTAGCACCTGCCTTCACGATTCCACAAAATGTGGAGACGATTTGTTGATGTTTCACTCACAGCAGACTGGATCACGCCACTGCCACTTTCACTGCTGTTAACTGAACGTTGTGGCTTTGGAAGATCAAACCTAACCTTTTTCCGATAATTTACCGGTACACTCTTCTAACGATTGTTTTCACTTTCTGTGAGACTATTACTAGAACAAAGTACATCAAAATTGTTTACGTTCTCGAACCTCGAAACATTAACTGTAGATGAAGTTTTAGTGCCGAATGTTTGACGCTTGTTGTGTACTACCTTCCATTCCGATGATTTATCAGCAGCATTTTGTGGCAATGTATCCATGTTTTTGTCCTTCTGTATGTCTTGAAGCAATGGATCCATGTTTCGCTTCGACTTCAGTTCCATATTTTCGGACTTCAGGCTGTTGATTTCTACTCTTAGACTGCTGATTACACATTGTAAACTAGCAATACGTTCATTATGCTTTAAGAATTCACTTTTGTACTTTACACACGAATTTTTAACGGCTTCACTGTAACTTGTTTTTGGAGTAAAATCGTGGATATCTACACATGCCAACATCTTGATCCGAATAGGAGGCTGATGCTGATTCTGTTGCAAAATGGGTCACAAGATGTTCCCCGAGAACAATAGGTCCTTGCAAAGGCCATCCAGGAGGTGAAGGCCCAGGAGGGTAGAATGCCAATGGCATTGGAGAGAGCGAAGTGTAGTCCATACCCGTGACATAGGAACAGTGGAACTGAAGGAAGAAACAAAGCATTCCCAACACATCCGTTTGATTAAGTAATGGGCTTTAGCACGTTGGTGTTTAAAGGTAATAAGGTTGGTAACAGATGGGTGCCTCTTAAGGTGTTGCAAAGCTCGATGGCAATCACGGATAACAATGGCAATGGCTGTACTCCACCACAGGAATTGCTGGCGGTGATATCTGTGTAGATATCTTCTCAGTACACAAAAAATTGTAATTTAAGCTAAATGTTTTATTTTGTAAACAAGGTACAAATTAAGGGAGCAAAAGTTAATGTTTTTTGTTGTTGTTGTTATCAAGCCACTAAGAAGACTGCTCTTCTACACTACTGAGAAAGAGACAAACCAAGGAAATGACATTGAGTGCTATTGTACATGAGCTAAGAAAACTTGAAAGAGAGATAAAAGATGCAGCAACAGTTTAACTAAGCTGAATTGGTGATGTTATAAAAATGTACAGTATTCTTTGATTTAGTGGTATTGCAATTACACAGAATTCCTGTGGCTGCAAACAAGCAGAGGTACTTTGCAAAATAGTTTGAGGTTGTAAAGAGAGATGGGCACTGTAGTTTGTTCTATAATGTAATATACTGTATATTATTGGAACGAGTTATATTTTTATTATCTGTTTTGCTGCCTGCTATTCTGAATAAATTTCATTTACAGAGAGTTGAGTACAGGATTTTGAGTTTGCTTTGAATGTGGATGTAATTAAGTTTACACATTGCAGTTGCCTGGGGCAAACTATGATTTTCTTGTCCATATAGCAGCATAACTTGTCATCATTTTTCTTGTATTAAAGTAAAAATCAACTTCATGAGATCTGACTGGAAATATATTGTAGAAGTGGTGGTACAATATTTGTATGCAATTATAGTTAACATTGTGCTAGGTGGGTACTTTCTGTTAAACCGAATGTACGCATGCTTTTCTGTACATTTGAGGATGTGGTTGCCTATCAGTGTGAGGTGCTGAAGATACAACTACATTTAAACTTGAATGCATTTTCTAAAGTTTACGGAGAACACACTGCTTCTCTTTTGAGCCCCCACATAGATAAAGAAAGATATTTCTTATGAAACGCATATGAGAAAAGGTCTCAGCTTCACTGATCATTTCACGTTTTTTCTTGGAACTTTATCTTGGATACAGGGCTATTGACTATCAGTGTCCTGGCGACCGAATTGTTGATTCCAGTATATCATATTTACAAATTTGTTTGCCTCAAGGGCAAAAGCCAATTCAAGAGGTTATCACTGTACAGTTATTAATGACACAATAGCTTACAGTACTCTTCCATACACCCATTCATAGGCGAACTGCAAACCCTTATTTAAAAATTTACATATATTAACAATACCTTCTCAGTACACATACACACACATGCTTGTACTAATGATGTGAGACAACTTTAGAGATAAGCAAACAAATGCTAAATGCAGTCATCAGTCCAAAGATTGATTAGATGAACTTCTCTATGCTGATCTATCATATGAAAGTATTTTCATATTAGTACAATTACTGCATCTTCTAATACACTGAAGAGCCAAAGAAATTGGTACACCTGCCTAATATAGTGTAGGTCCCCTTCAAGCATGCATAAGTGCCACAACACGACATGGCATGGACTCGACTAATGTCTGAAGTAGTGTTGGAGGGCACAGAAACCATGAATCCTGCAGGGTTGTCCATAAATCTGTAACAGTACAAGGGAGTGGAGAACAGCATGTTGCAAGGCATCACAGATATACTCAAAAATGTTCATATCTGGGAAGTTTGGTGGCTAGCGAAGTGTTTAAACTCAGAAGAGTGTCCCTGGAGCCACCCTGTAGCAATTCTGGACATGTGGGGTGTCGCACTGTCATGCTGAAATTGCCCAAGTCCGTCGGAATTCATAATGGACATGAATGGATGCAGGAGATCAGACAGGATACTTACGTACATGTCACCTGTCAGAGTTGTATCTAGACAAATCAGGGTCCCATATCACTCCAACTGCACACACCCCATACCATTACAGAGCCTCCACCAGCTTGAACAGTCCCTTGCTGACATGCAGGGTCCACGAATTCATCATGAGTGGGCCTTCGGCTCTGAAAGCCCATATCAATGATGTTTCATTGAATGGTCCAGCACTGAAATCTGCAGCAATTTGCCAGAGGGTTGCACCTCTGTGATGCTGAATGACTCTTTTCAGTCATTGTTGATCCCGTTCTTGCAGGATCTTTTTCCAACATTGAATGATTCTTTTCAGTCACTGTTGATTCCATTCTTGCAGGATCTTTTTCCGGCCGTAGAAATTTCGGACATTTGAAGTTTTACCAGATTCTTGATATTCATGGTACACATGTGAAATGGTCGTATGAGAAAATCCCCAGTTCATTGCTACCTCGGAGATGCTGTGTTCCATCGCTCATGCGCCGAACATCATGTTCAAACTCACTTAAATCTTGATAACCTGCCATTGCAGCAGCAGTAACTGACCCAACTGCACCAGACACTTGTTGTCCTATATAGGCATTGCCAACTGCAGTGCCGTATTCTGCCTGTTTACCTATCTCTGTATTTGAATATGCATGCCTGTACCAGTTTCTTTGGCACTTCAATGTATCTACTTGAACCTTACTATACTCAAGTCTTAATCCTTCGTTGACAATGTTTACCTCACACATTTTCCCCAATTATCAGACCCACTATTCCTTCTTGCATCACGTGTGTCATATCAACTGATCCACTCATGTGGTCAAGTTGTGGGAAAAACTCTTTTCTCCCTCACTCTATTCAGTATCTCGTTCGTCACTGCATCTACCAATGTAATGTAGCAAAACATCTGAAAAGCTTCTTTTTGTACTCTTGTTGTAATGTTTATCACCCATATTTCAGATCTACAGGGTGTTTCAGGAGGAACAATATACACAGGGTGACCCAAAAGTCCATTAACATTTGGAAATCCAACACTTCACAGAATAATGTGATGCACTTGCTTGAAATGACATGGATTTTAATGAAATAAAAGAAAAAAAAGGACAAAATAACCAACAGATAGTGCCTTATATGACACAATAACAATCATTAGGATAACAATTGATTTTTAGCAAAATTGATGTTCTTTATAACAAATGCTAAACATGTTAACAGTCATTCATCAACAATACCTGAAGTTGAGGGAAAATGTCGTGAACAGCACTGCACAGCATACCAGTAGGTAATGTGAGAAAGTGCCGTTACATGTTCTCTTTTAGCATCCCTAATGAGGTTGGACGATCAAGGTAGACTGGCCACTCCAGGTAACACCATAGTCAATAATCACACGGAAGTGCGGGGCTTGGAGAGACCACACAATGGAAGTGGCAGCTCAGCACACTGTCCACACCAAATAATGTGCACAAAAGATCTGTCACACGTAGAGGAATATGGGGTGGAGTGCCGTCCTGCATGAAAGTCATACTTTCCAGCAGGTTAGGGATGATGTGATTCTATAACATTCTGGCATACCTCACACCTATCACGCTGACAGTTTGAAAAGGGCACACCAAATTTCCTACATGAAAAAGAGTCTGACCACAATCAATTGGTACATCTACATCACACCATGACTTTCTCATCATGTAATAGGATTTCCAACTGGTTCTAGGATTTTCGGTAACCCAAATTCTGCAGTTGTGGTTGTTGACAGACCCTTCGAGTGTGAAATGGGCTTCGTCGGCCCACAACCCATTAAGACAATCAATCATCATCTTCCCCCAGTTCTTGAAGTGACACACAAAAAATGCTCTCCGCATCTTACTCCCTCTTTCACTACATCTCTTTTCACACGTGATTCTCACGCAGTGTCACTGACTTGTTGCTGTCCAGCAGGATATGTTGGCCAGTTTTTGCACTTGCTTTTGGTTTCAATAAAACTCCGTGTCATTTCAGTTTTGTGTCCCATGTCTTAACCCTGTTTACCTACATTATTACATGAATTAGTGCATTTTCAATATTAATGGACTTTCGGGTCACGCTGTATATTTGAAGATGGTAGTATAAGCTAATTCAAATGGAACATTCCACATAATATGTGTCCAATTTTTATTGGTTAGAGAGGTACAGCTGTTAGAATGTAAACTTTACAAATACTCTCAGAATGTGTTGTGTTGTTGTTGTTGTGGTCTTCAGCCCAGAGACTGATTTGATGCAGCTCTCCACGCTACTTTATCCTGTGCAAGCTTCTTCATCTCCCACTACCTACTGCAACCTACATCCTTCTGAATCTGTTTAGTGTATTCATCACTTGGTCTCCCTCTACAATTTTTACCCTCCACACTGCCCTCCAATACTAAATTGGTGATTCCTTGATGCCTCAGAATATCCCCTACCAACTGATCCCTTCTTCTAGTTAAGTTGTGCCACAAATTTCTCTTCTCTCCAATTCTATTCAATACCTCCTCACTAGTTATGTGATCTACCCATCTAATCTTCAGCACTCTTCTGTAGCACCACATTTCAAAAGCTTCTATTCTCTTTTTGTCCAAACTATTTATCGTCACTGTTTCACTTCAATACATTGCTACACTCCATACAAATACTTTGAGAAACGACTTCCTTACACTTAAATCTATACTCGATGTTATCAAATTTGTCTTCTTCAGAAACATTTTCCTTGCCATTGCCAGTCTACATTTTATATCCTCTCTACTTCGACCATCATCAGTTATTTTGCTCCCCAAATAGCAAAACTTATTTACTACTTTAAGCGTCTCATTTCCTAATCTAATTCCTGCAGCATCACCCAGTTTAATTCGACTACAGTCCTTTATCCTCATTTAGCTTTTGTTGATGTTCATCTTATATCCTCCTTTCAAGACACTGTCCATTCCGTTCTGCTGCTCTTCCAGCTCCTTTGCTGTCTCTGACAGAATTACAATGTCATCAGTGGACCTCAAAGTTTTTATTTCTTCTCCATACATTTTAATTCCTACTCCAAATTTTTCTTTTGTTTTCTTTACTGCTTGCTCAATATACAGATTGAATAACATTGGAGATAGGCTACAACCCTGTCTCATTCCCTTCCCAACCACTGCCCTTTCATGTCCCTCGACTCTTATAACTGCTATCTTGTTTCTGTACAAGTTGTAAATAGCCTTTCGCTCCCCGTATTTTACTCCCACCACTTTCAGAATTTGAAAGACAGTATTCCAGTCAACATTGCCAAAAGCTTTCTCTTACAAATGCCAGAAATGTAGGTTTG